>NW_022436964.1:4288087-4512048 GCF_009761245.1 Sapajus apella
GGGGGGGTAGGGGAGAGACAGTGGGGGGTGGGGAGGGTGGGGAGGGATAACATGGGGAGAAATGCCAGATAGAGTATGCACCTAAAGTAAAATAAATAAATTAAAAAAAAAATGAAAAGGTGATCCACAGAATGAAAACATAGATTCAGAACATTTAAAGAACTCTTACAAGACAACAATAGAAAGACAACCCAATTTAAAAATGGACAAATAATTGGAGTAGACATTTATCCAGTGAAGATATACAAATAAAAAAAAAGATATACAGATGACCAATAAGCACATAGAAAGATGCTCAACATCATTAGTCATTAGGGAAATGTAAATTAAAATTATAATGAGGTAATACTTCAAACCCTCTAAGATGTCTAAAATAAAGAAGGCAGAAATAGTAATGGTTGTTAGTGAGTATGTGGAGAAATTGTAAACCTTATACATGGTTGGTAAGATTTCAAAATTGGGCAGCTACTTTGGAAAACAATTTGGCAGTTTCTCAAAAATGTTAAAAATAGAATTAATAGAATTGCATATAATCCAACAATTCTATTTCCAGGAGAAGCAAAAACACAGGTCTATACATAAACGTGTACATACATGTTCCCAGCAGTATTATTCATCATAGCCAAAAGGCAGAAAATCTAAATGTCCATTAACTGATATATAGTTAACCAAAAAGTGGTATATTCATGCAATGGGACATTTTGGTTTTACAATGAAATGAAGTACTGATTTATGCTATAATATGGATAAACCTTGGAAATAATATCTCAATAAGTCAGACACAAAAGGTCATGCATGGCTTGATTTTATTTGTATAAAATATCCAACATGGTCAAATCCACAGAGATAGAAAGATTATTAGAGGTTACCAGGGTCTGGGAGAGCTGAGGGAGTGACTGATTTCTGGTAAAGGAATTCATTATGGGATGATAAAATGATCTAAAATCACACAGTGTTAATGGTTGCACAACTTTGTGAATATGTATACTAAAACCTAATGATTTTTACACTTTAAAAGGGTACATTTTATGGTCCGATAATTATATCTCAAAAAAGCTACATTAAAAATCAGGTGCTGGGCTGGGTGTGGTGGCTCACGCCTATAATTTCAGCACTTTGAGAGGCCAAAATAGGAGGATCACAAGGTCAGGAGATTGAGACCATCCTGGCTAACATGGTGAAATCTCATCTCTACTGAAAATACAACAAATTTGCTGGGTGCGGTGGCACGTGCCTGTAGTCCCAGCTACTCCGGAGGCTGAGGCAGGAGAATTGCTTGAACCTGGGAGGCGGAGGTTGCAGTGAGCTGAGATCACACCACTGCACGCCAGGCTGGGTGACAGAGCAAGACTTCGTCTCAAAAAATAAATAAATAAATAAACAAATAAAACAATACAACAAAAAAACCAGGGGCTTTGATGGTAAAACAAAACAAAACAAAACAAAAACATATAAGCATTATTTAACAGGGATCAGATATTCAGCTCATATATTAAAACAAAAACAGATTATAGTGGAGAAGCAAGCTCCCCCGACCTCCAATTCTTCAATGAAGCATGACCCGATGAGAAGTGACACGCAGTGCATAAACAGGAGACAACTCCATTTGGGATTCCCAAGTTGTGTAATAAGGCTTATCTTTAAGGCAATTTAATTGTACTTTTAAATGATCATCTATCCATGGGCTCAGCTTAACGAAGATCACTGTAACATCTTTATCTGCGGTAACACTCTTTAAAGGAAAACACAGTGTTGCATGTCTTTGCCCGTTTGCCAATATAGGCCTCCTTTTGGAGTCTCTGTGTGGGAGTCTGATGGGATATCCCTTTAACAAAGCAGCATCAACTGTGTGAGTTGCAACCTTATCCCTTTTGTAATTTTCACAGATTTGATGTGGGATGTTACAAAGCTGGATTTCGTTCCCCCGGCTTTGTCTGTGAATCAAAAGTATGAACATTTACACCCCAGCCTAGTGGATGCTTAAAATAAAACCAAACCCTGGTCATGGGTGGCATGAAGTGCTTATTTAAACTTTTCTTAATAAGAAGTGTTATGGTTTGGATAGAGAGAGGCTTCATTTATGGGAAAACCTAAATTAACAGAGAGTGTGGATATCCTGAGGGAACCCTGGCTCTATTACCATTTTTTTGTTGTTGCTGCCATTAAGTCTGTAAACAGTAGCTATGCCCTTTTAATACTGAGCCTTGTATCTAAAGCTTTGCCAGTGAAAAAGTAATATGGTGTCAAAATCTCAACAGCAAAGCTCCAAACTGTCTGGGATGAAAAGTATGAGGGAGAGAAATTTATACAGAGTCAAAGGTGAGATCTTCTCTTTCCAATTGTATTATTTTTCTCTTGCTGCATAGCAAATTATCACAAACTGAGAGGTATAAAACAACAAATTTTTTATCTTACTTTTTTTTGGAGGTCAAGTGTCCAGTGTTTGTGACTAGATTCTCTGCCCAGGGTCTCATCAGATTAAAGTAAGGTGTCAGCTAGGTCAGAGGTTCCCATCTGGGCTTGATCTTCTTCCAAACTCACTGATTGTTATCAGAATTCATTTCCTTGTGGTTTTAGGACTGTGGGTACCTATTTTCTTTCTAGCTATTAGCCAGGGACCTTTCTCAACAACGATAGGATTTTGGAGCTTTTTCCCATAGTAGTGGCCCCTATGGGCAGTTCACAGCATGGATATTGGTCTTCTTCTCTGCCAGTGGGAACACCTGACTGTCCTCCTTTTCTGTGACCAGTTGTAGAAAAGTGTCATATTTTAAAGGGATCAGGTGATTAGGTCATGCCCACCCAGATTGTCTCCCTATTTTAACATAATCTGATTAGGGGAGTAAAATCCATCACAGTCCCACTCCTAAGGATTATGCAGGGGATGTCCACCAGCAAGGTGGGAAATCTACAGGCCCATTTTAAAATTCTGCCTTGTATACCTCTGCTTCTCATTTTGAAGAAATGAGTCTTCCTCTGAATCCTTAATGGCACACAAAGGCTTTAGAGTGCTATTTAACTGAATGATTGTGTTTTGTGTATAATAAAAGCCCTAAAAGGTTGGAGCTGGTTAAGGGTGGAAGACAGGCTAGGTGTGAAGAGAAGGGCATAACAGCCCTGATTTATTTAATCACAGGTAAACTTAGATTTAGTTCTATTTGCATCTGCCTTTAAGAGATCTGAATCTCCGTGGCATTCTTTGCTAACATTTGATTATCTTGTCTTTAAAAGGAAGCATATATATTTTCATGACTGACAGTTGTTGAATTAGGTAAGTATAACTTTAGCAACTTCTTCATCAATGTAACTTTATTTGCTTCCCTCCTTTTGAACAGTCATTAAAAGTATGCACTAATAGGAATATTGAAAACTTGTGTTGGATTCAATTGACATTTTCCAAAGATAACATATCAGCCATGATTCATGAAATCCACATACAAATGTAAATACTGTATAGCTAAGAAAAGAAACATAATTTTCCTAGGTATCTTTTTGTCCATTGAAGAGGAAGTATTGTGTATTTTAAAGACGTTAGTGAGTTTAGATGCTCTTTGGTGCTCTTTACTCTTATGATTAGAATTTAAATTAAGCATAGCTAGGGAACAGAGGAATTTTCCTGGTAGAAGTAAAAAAGAAATGAGTTGAATGCTGTTCAGGAAAAAAAATAGAAAGGATTGAGAAAAAGGACAGGAATAGGGTGTTTTCCCTGGAGAATTTTAAAGCGATTTCAAGAAAAATAACAATTGTGAAAATAAATTATACTAATCTATTCACTAATTTCTTTAATTCAGAGCCCACTAAAACACGTCTCAAAGAAAGCTTGAGATGACCTGTTCTGCCCAATTAATCTTGAAGAATTGAAAATCAATTAGTTACAATAAACAGAGCCATTCTCATTATTTTAAGCAGCTCACAATTAGCTTCATAGAAAGATGAACTTACACAAAGCTTTAAGTAGAAAGACATGCTGCGATTAAAAAAAATATAGTGTATTCCTTCTTTCTAATTTTAAATCTCTTTTGCACTACCAGAACCAGCTTCTGATAGTGAATTCAAACTTTTACCAAGTGGTCTGCTTTTTATAGAACTGATTTAAATATTGAAACATTAGATTTTTCCTTCACAGTATGTGCAACAGAAACTGAAATTCTTCTGTGAATGTACACATAACATGGTACCAGTTTTTGTTTGCTATACTTTCAGCCTGCATGCAATATAGAAGGAAAAATGTTTAATCCTTTTCTCATTCCTTCTAGCCACTGGGGGACTTGGCTTGCCAAGGTATCCCTGCCTGGCCACAGCGAAAAAGGACTCCTTGTTCCTCTCTCATTAAATACAGTAGATTTGCTTGATAGAATCTTTTTGCTTGCCTGTCTATCTGGCGTGCTAACTAACTGTTTTGCATCTACAGTTTCCAAGGTATTCATTTGCTCACCAGAAAAAAAAAAAAAGGATTTGAAGAAAAGCATAATCTGCATATTTCCTACATTAGTACATTGATTCATTATGTCATTTCCAAAAGAGGGACAATATTATGACTCATGAGCATGGAGGGAAATAAATGGAACATTTTATTTCTTTGTTGGTTCAATAAGTGTACATTTGATGGTGACATGAACTAATTGCATAGTTACCATGAAATAACATGCTTTATTTTTCTGTAATAATGTAGTAACTACATATTAACTTCTTAGAAAACAATGGTAATTATACAGTAATGTGATCATGGTGCTGTTTTATTTTCCTAAAAACTATGCAATTAACCATACATAAAGTAAAAAATACACCATTTCTGAAGTAATATGTACAGTTGCTTAAAGGGTTTCTTCCTTGGTTTTCTGACCCTAACTGCTTTCTCTCATTTCAAGACTAAATTTACACTATTAAAAGTCTAAATCTAAAACCTTTCCACAATCTCTCTTCTTCAAGCCTGAGAACCGTTCATCCTTTAGAGTTCTAGTATGAGGTTTAGAACTGAAGCATAAAACTGAAATACTGTGTAGGGCTTTATGTTAAGTAACCCAGAAGTCACTTAGAATGGCAAAAATAGCAAAACCAGGGGATGGCTTTAGCAGACTGTCTTTGGGTAAACTGGCTATGCAGAAGCTCTGAGCCCTCTGGCATGTTTCCCACTGAGTTAAGCTGGGCTGAGTAGCCTGATAGAAGGGCACACATTTAGTTTCCAGGGTGAAGCAGCGTGGAAAGCATCGGTTGCACTTCCTCTGCTGGATGATCTGTGAAATACACACAGTCTTGGTGAGAGGAGAGCAGACAAGAAAGGGCTCCTCCATGTTTCAGTAGGCAGAGGGGGTTGCAGGACTTTCAGAAAATAACTTCTCTATAAAAAAGAAATATTTCAAAATGGAATTGCTCTAGGCACTGTTTAAGTGTGTGTATATGTGCATGATGGGGGAAAAAAGAGATTCACATAGGAAAAGAGGCTTAGACGCAGGGCCAGAAAAACAAGGCAGATAGGAAGAAACATGAAGACACAAAAGCATAATGACTGAGAGACAGCGAGAGAATGAGAATGGAGAGGATAGTGAGGAACAGAGACAGTGACAAAAAGAACAGAGCCATTGTAACAGAGAAAGAGAAACACAGAGAGAGAGAGAGACAGAGAGAAAGGGAGTAAGAAGTGGAATAAATGATATCAAGAGATAGAAGAAGCAGACAGAGAGAAACTCAAAGAAAGAAAGAGAATCATGGCATGGGGGGATACAGATAGAAAAAGAATTTGTGTGTTTGTGCGAGAATATATAATATACATATGTATATGTATGTATTTTAAGATGAATGTGAAATGTTCTAAAAATGTTCTGCATAGGGCCTTCCTGGTTTTTGGTCAGACTTGTTCTAACTATTTTTGGAGTTGTATGAAGGCCAGAGGGAATGCTTCTGTTCATTATAAAATTGCATTGCATTTTCAACTTCTGGTTTGGTACCAAGAAATGAATCATAGAGCCTCAGAGGAGTACTGTCATTTTTCTCTGTGGTCTAATTTAAATTCTGTATCAAATACCATTGCAACAGTGACTTTTAACATTTTGCATGATTTATGCTGTTAATGAGCAAAGAACCAGAGCAGGTTGGGATGGTCTCTATAAAGGGAGTGAAGTAAAATAAAATCCTGCACACAAACCTTGCAGAATTATTGCAGCTCCAAACTGATCACCTTAAGCACTTGCTTCTGCTTGATGCAAATGAAGTATCATTTTTACTTGACCTGGGTGACTGGATGACCTGAGTGACTGGATAGAATTCTTGCCCACAGACAGAACTAATTGAATGGTGAAAAAATGCCCCAAAGGTAAAAGAAAGACACAAAGTCATCTGATTGAGTCCAAAAGATAAGCATTTTAGTCCAAAGAAGTCAAAGAAGACATAAAAAGCTTGAAATCTGGAGTTACTGAAGTTGAATTCATTGCATTTGGGCCTGGAGGTCTAGATTTTGGCCTGGAGGTCTAGGCTTCAAGTTCTAGATTTTCTAAAATGTGACCTGTATGGTTTGAAAATAATATTGCCATGTGTTGATAGAGCACTTTGTAATGAATTAAGAAAGGCATAAAGAACCCAATCCCTTAAATTTACCAGCAATTTGCCGTATAATCCTGCATAACACATTGTGGCCTGAGCTGCATCACCCCATTCCACTTTTCTCTTTTATTTTCAACCTGAAATGTTAATATTGATATTTTATTCAAGAAGAATTTGAAAGGGAATCAGGAAGTGATTTAAAACCATCCACTCAACCAATACAAATAAAGACTTCTGCACATCCCTACTTCACGGGCAATGTGCTGTGCTGGTAACTGGGCAGAGAGCACAGCTGCACATGACACTGTGTGCTCACAGCGTTCACCATAGGTTGAAGCTTTATCCATTCTACAGGCTGACTTTTGCCCATCCCAAATTTATATGTTGATGTTCTAATCCCCAGCACTGTACCTCAGAAAATGACTGCATCTGTAGATAGGGTCTTTGAAGCGGTAAATTAAAATGAAGTTGATAGGATGCGTCCTAATGTAAAATGACTGGTGTGTATAAAAAGAGGAAATTATGATGCAGACATGTACAGAAGAAAGACCATGTGAAGAAGCAAGGGAGAAGATGGCCACCTACAAGCCGAGGCAAGCAGTTTCAGAATAAATCAACCCTGCTGATACCTTGATCTCAGACTTCTAGCATGCAGAACTGTGAGAAAATAAATTTCTGGTGTTTAAGCCACCCTGTTTGTGGTACTTTGTTATGGCAGCCCTAGCAAACAAATATGCTATTGTTCTCTGTGCCAAGAATCAGGTTCAGAGTGTGAGAACTTCTTAACTAATGAAAGCTGCACTTTATCAATGATGAAGTTCTTTAGCATGATACTTGAGCATAAATTATATTAACTAATCATCTTAAAAATGGTACTTAGAGCAATGGTTTACTCTAAAAATATAGTTGGTAGCCTTCTCAGTAGCCCCATGTTTTATTTACCAATGCATGTGGAAGGTGAAAAAGCCCTTCTTTCTATACTGCACTGTCTCTGTGGGGTAATGTTCAGAAGCCCAGATATTCTTTCTCTCAGCAATAATACCCTAAACATGCCACTCCAGTTTAGCTCACTAGGATTCCACGTAGCTCATTGTTTCCTGTTTGCTAGGAGGAAGTATTTTCATAGTTCATATTTATTCTAAAAAATAGCATGGTCACTGTGAAAAAATATAGATTTAAGAATCCAGGGCTCAGATTCTCCTTATGTCTGTTTTTTCTATTGGGTTTACTATAGGTAATCACAAAGTCTTCCAGTAAATGGGACTGGTTGATTAGGTGGAGACTGCAGGAAGGAAGATACTCTTGGCAGTGGATAGGATAGGATTTATGCAATGAAATGTCTAAGCTTATTTCTCAGCCAGAGATAACTTGAATGTTTATCATACATTTAACTTCTTATTGTTTATTCTATTTGAGTTAAAGTAAAATGATGGCTTGTCAATTTTATAATACACCAGTGTTGTTTATCAATGGCTCTTATTCTGAAGTCTAGAGCAGTAGACCAAAGCAACTGAGAATTTGGCTGTTGAAGTCAAACCAAATTGCATTCTAAACTCTGCTTTACTGCTTACAGGTATGTGGACAAGGGCAAGTTATTCATCTCCTCTGGGACTTAGCTTTCCACTATATCAAGTAGGGATAAATGTACCTTCTTCCAGTGCTATCAGGAATCCAACTATACAAATAAACCTAAAAGTTTTTGTATCTCTTATTAAAAAGAAAATGACTGGGAGGAGGAACCAAGATGACTGATTAGGAGCAGCTCAGGATTGCAGCTCCCAGAGAAAGCATGGAGGGTGAGTGGATGCCGCATTTCCAGATGGATTTTTATTGCCCACAGACCAGGAGATTCCCAAGCAGAGGAGCCCTACTGGTCACCAGCGCAGCTGTTTTAGCTGGTGTGGCAGGTCTCCGCACAAAATACACAGGTCCAGGTGCCATTTTAGCTGGGTATTGGAGCTCCTAAAATACAGAGTTGCGCAATCAACTGATAAAAATGGGACTGAAACAAGGAGCCAGGCCATGAAATTCCCGGGCAAAAAAGCACCATGAATCTCCAATGCAGCTGTTTCAGTGGGCACAGGTGGTCACCACTCCGTAAATCACACAGACCCGGGTGCCTTTTCAACAGGCATCTGGAACACCTGGGAGATAGAGTCGCCCATTCAACTGAAAAAAAAAAGGGACTAAAACAGGGAGCCAGGCCAGGAGATTCCTGGGCGAAAAAGCGCCACAAGCCTCCAGCAGCTGTTTCAGCCAGTGCAGCAGGCCTACACACAAGAAATCACATAAATCCAGGTGCCGTTTCAACTGGTGACTGAGGTGCCTGGGAGACAGAGTTGCCTGTTTAACTGAAAATAAAAGGGGTTCTGAGGCAGGGAGCCAGGTGATCAGGCTTGGCTGGTCCCACCCCCACAAAGACCAGCAATCTGAAATGCTCTGGACTGAGTGTTTCACAGCAAGCACAGCTGAACCCAGGATGGTCCAGCTCCATTGGGGATGGGTGTCCACCATTACCGAGGCAGTCCACCATTACCAAGGTAGTCCACCATTGCTGAGGCAGCCTGCCATTGCTGAGGGAGTCCGTCATTACAGAGAGACCATTACAGAGGTGGACCACCATTGCCTAGGCAGTTCTAACTATACTCCTATGAACAAGATGGCAGGGAGGTTCACATGGAAGCTGGGTGGAGCCCACAGCAGCTGAGCAAAGCCTCTGCTGGCAGACTGTAACTAGGCTGCTACCTCGCTGGGCAGGGCAGCCCTAAAAAAAGGCAAGAACATGACAGAAACTTATAAATAAAGCCCTAACTCCCTGGGACACAGTACCTGGGGAAAAAAAAAGTGGTTATGAGTTCTTCTGCAGGAGACTTAAACATACCTGCCCAGCAGCTCTGAATGGAACAATAGAGCTCAGAGCTTAGCACTTGAGATCCTATGAAGGACAGACTGTCTCCTCAAGCAGCTCCCTGACCCCAGTATATCCAAACAGTCACCTCATAAAGGTGAGCTCAGAATGACATCTGGCAGGTATCCTTCCAGGACAAAGACAGAAGAAGAAGAAACTAGCAGCAACCCTTACTGTTCTGCAGCCACTGCAGGTGATCCCCAGGCAAGCAGGGCCTGGAATGGACCTCAGCAGGCCTACAGCAGAGGGGCCTTATGGTTAGAAGGAAAAGAAAGAAACAAAAAAATAACTTCATCATCAACAAACTAGATGTCCACTAAGAGACCCCATCTGAAAGTCAACAACTACAAAGATGATAGGTAGATAAATCCACAAAGATAGGAAGAAACCAGCACAAAAAGGATGAAAACACCCAAAACCAGAACACCTCTCCTCCTCCAAGGGATCACAACTCCTCACCAGCAAAGGAACAAGGCTGGATGGAGAATGAGTCTGATGAATTGATAGAAACAGGCTTCAGAAGGTGGGTAATAAGAAAATTCTCTGAGCTAAAAGAACATGTTCTAACCCAATGCAAAGAAACTAAGAACGTTGAAAAAAGGTTTGACGAAATGCTAACAAGAATAAACAGCTTAGAAGTGAATTGATGGAGCTGAAAATCACAACACGAGAACTTCACAAAGGATACACAAGTTTCAACAGCCAAACTGACCAAGCAGAAGAAAGGATATAAGAGGTCGAAGATAAACTCAATGAAACAAAACAAGAAAGCAAGATTAGAGAAAAAAGGATAAAAAGAAATGAACAAAGTCACCAAGAAATATAGGACTATGTGAAAAGACCCAATTTACATTTGATAGGTGACCTGAATGTGACAAGGAGAATGAATCCAAGCTGGAAAATACTCTTCAGGATATTATCCAGGAAAACTTCCCAAACCTGGCAAGGTAGGCCAATATTGAAGTCCAGGAAATACAGAGAACACCACAAAGATATTCCTCAAGAAGAGCAACCTCAAGGCACATAATCCTCAGATTCACCAGGGTGGAAATGAAGGAGAAAATGCTAAGGGCAGCCAAAGAGAAAGGTCGGGTTACCCACAAAGGGAAGCCCATAAGACTCACAGCAGATCTCTCTGCAGAAAACCTGCAAGTCAGAAGAGAGTGGAGGCCAATATTCAACATCATTAAAGAAAAGAACTTTCAACCCAGAATTTCATATCCAGCCAAACTAAGCTTCATAAGCGAAGGACCAGCCACTCCAAAAGCATACCAAATGGTAAAGAGCATCGACACAATGAAGAAATTGCATCAACTAACGGGCAAAACAGCCAGCTAGCATCAAAATGGAAGGATAAAATTCACAGATAACAATATTAGCCCTAAATGTGAATGGGCTAAATGCCCCAATCAAAAGAAAAAAACTGGGAAATTGGATAAAAAGCCATTGGTGTGCTGTATCCAGGAAACCCATCTCACATGCAAGGATACACAAAGACTCAAAGGGATGGAGGAAGATTTACCAAGCAAATGGAGAGCAAAAAAAGCAGGAGTTGCAATCCTAGTCTCTGATAAAATAGACTTTAAACCAACAAATATCAAAGAAGGACATTACATAATGGTAAAAGGTTCAATGCAACAAGAAGAGGTAACAATCCTAAATGGATATGCACCCAATACAGGAGCATGTAGATACATAAAGCAAGTTCTTAATGACTTTCAAAGAGACTTAGACTCCCACAAATAATAGTGGGAGACTTTAAAACTCCACTGGCAATATTAGACAGATCAACGAGACAGAAAATTAGAACTCAGATCTGGACCAAGTAAACCTAATAGACATTTACAGAATTCTCCACCCCAAATCCACAGAATATACATTCTTCTCAGCACATCACACCTACTCTAAAATTGACCACATAATTGGAAGTAAATCACTCCTCAGCCAATACAAAAGAATGGAAATTATAACAGTCTCTCAGACCACAGTGCAATCAAGTTAGAACTCAGAATCTAGAAAGTCAGAACTGCACAGCATCATGGAAACTGAAGAACTGGCTCTTGAATGTTGACTGGATAAACAATGAAATGAAGGGAGAAATAAAGATGCTCTTCGAAACTAATGAGAACGAAGACACAACATACCAGAATCTCTTGGACACATTTAAAGCAGTGTCTAGAGGAAAATATATGGCAATAAATGCCCACATGAGAAGCAAGGAAAGATCTAAAATTGACACCCTATCATCAAAGTTGAAAGAGCTAGAGAAACAAGATCAAAAACTCAAAACCTAGCAGAAGACAAGAAATAACTAAGATCAGAGCAGAACTAAGGAGATAGAGACACAAAAACTACTTCAAAAAATCAATAAATCCAGGAAGAGGGTTTATGAAAAGATCAACAAAATAGACCACTAGCCAGATTAATAATAAAGAAAAGAGAGAAGCAGCAAATAGACTCAATAAAAAACGATAAAAGGGATATCACCACGGATTCCACAGAAATACAAACCGTCATCAGAGATTATTACAAACAACTCTATGCATATAAACTAGTAAATCTGGAAGAAATGGATAAATTACTGAACACTTGCATCCTTCCAAGCCTAAACCAGGAAAAGGTCGAAACCCTGAATAAACCAATAGCAAGGGCTGAAGTTGAGGCAGCGATTAATAGCCTATCACCCAAAAAAAGCAAAGGTCCAGATGGGCTCACAGCCGAATTCTGAAACTATTCCAAACAATCCAAAAGAGGGAATCCTTTCCAAATCATTTTATGAGACCAACATCATCCTGATACCAAAACTCGGCAGAGACTCAACAAGAAAAGAAAACTTCAGGCCAATATCCATGACGAACATAGATGCAAAAATCTTCAATAAAATACTGGCAAACTGATTGCAACAACCCATCAAAAAGCTTATCCACCATGATCAAGTAGGCTTCATCCTGGAGATGCAAGGCTGGTTCAACATACACAAGTCTATAAATGTAATTCACCACATAAACAGAACCAAAGACAAAAACCATGTGATTATCACAATAGATGCAGAGAAGACCTTTGACAAAATTCAACAGCGCTTTATGCTAAAAACTCTCAATAAAATAGATATTGACAGAATGTATCTCAAAATAATAAAAGCTATTTATGACAAACCAACAGCCAATATCACACTGAATGGGCACAAACTAGAAGCATTCTCTTTGAAATCTGGCACTAGACAAGGATGCCCTCTCTCACCACTCCTATTCAATATAGTATTGGAAGTTCTAGCAAGAGTAATCAGGCAAGAAAAAGAAATAAAGTGTAGTCAATTAAGAAAGGAGGAAGTCAAATTGTCTCTATTTGCAGACAACATGATTGTACATTTAGAAAACCCCATTGTCTCTGCCCAATGGGGTTTATTGAAACTGATAAGCAACTTCAGCAAAGTTGCAGGATACAAAATCAATGTGGAAAAATCACAAGCATTCCAATACAGCAATAACAGACTTAAAGAAAGTCAAATCAAGAATGAGCTTCCATTCACAATTGCTGTAAAGAGAATAAAATGCCTAGGAATACAACTAACAAAGAACGTAAAAGACCCCTTCAAGGAGAACTACAAACCACTGCTCAATGAAATAAGAGAGGACACAAACAGATGGAGAAACATTCCATGCTAACGTTTAGGAAGAATCAATATCATGAAAATGGCCATACCGCCCAAAGTAATTTACAGATTCAACACTATCCCCATCAAGCTACCAATGACTTTCTTCACAGAACTGGAAAAAACCACCTTAAACTTCATATGGAACCAAAATAGAGCCCGCATAGCCAAGTCACTTCTAAGCAAAAAGAACGAAACTGAAAGCATCACACTACCAGACTTCAAAATGTACTACAAGGCTTCAGTAATCAAAACAGCATGGTACTGGTACCAAAACAGAGATATAGACCAATGGAACAGAACAGAGGCCTCGGAGGCAACACCACACACCTACAACCATCTGATCTTTGACAAACCTGACAAAAACAAGCAATGGGGAAAGGATTCCCTATTTAATAAATTGTGTTGGGAAAACTGGCTAGCCATGTGCAGAAAGCAGAAACTGGACCCCTTCCTGACACCTTACACTAAAATTAACTCCAGATGGATTAAAGACTTAAATATAGGACCTAACACCATAAAAACCCTAGAAGAAAGTCTAGGCAAAACCATTCAGGATATAGGCATAGGCAAGGACTTCATGATCAAAACACCAAAAGCATTGGCAACAAAAGCCAAAATAGACAAATGGGACCTAATCAAACTCCACAGCTTCTGCACAGCAAAAGAAACAGTCATTAGAGTGAATCAGCAACCAACAGGATGGTAAAAAATTTTTGCAGTTTACCCATTTGACAAAGGGCTGATATCCAGAACCTACAAAGAACTAAAACAGATTTACAAGAAAAAAACAAGCCCATTCAAAAGTGGGTGAAGGATATGAACAGATACTTTACAAAAGAAGATATATATGAGGCCCACAAACATATGAAAAAATGCTCATCATCACTGGTCATTAGAGAAATGCAAATTAAAACCACATTGAGATACCATCTCATGCCAGTTAGAATGACAATCATTCAAAAATCTGGAGACAACAGATGCTTTCGAGCATGTGGAGAAATAGGAACACTTTTACACTGCTGGTGGGAGTGTAAATTAGTTCAACCATTGTGGAAGACAGTGTGGCGCTTCCTCAAGACCTAGACATAGAAATTCCATTTGACTCAGCAATCCCATTACCGGGTATATATCCAAAGGATTATAAATCGTTCTAATATAAGGACACATGCACACAAGTGTTCATTGCAGCACTGTTTACAATAGCAAATACCTGGAACCAACCCAATTGCCCATCATCGATAGACTGGACAGGGAAAATACGGCACATATACACTGTGGAATACTATGCAGCCATAAAAAAACGATGAGTTCGTGTCCTTTGTAGGGACGTGGTTGAACCTGGAAACCATCATTCTCAGCAAACTGACACAAGAACAGAAAATCAAACACCACATGTTCTCACTTATAGGCGGGTGTTGAACAATGAGAACACATGGACTCAGGAAGGGGAGCATCACACACTGGGGTCTGTTGGGTGGAAATAGGGGAGGGACATCACAGGGTGGGGAGTTGGGGAAAGTTAGCATGGGGAGAAACGCCAGATATAGGTGATGGGGAGGAAGGCAGCAAATCACACTGCCATGTGTGTACCTATGCAACAATCTTGCATGTTCTTCACATGTTCCCCAAAACGTAAAATGCGATTAAAAAAAACGACTTAACTAATATACTTGGTATGATTCAAAGGAAACCTACATTACATGGTAGATGCAAAAATCACTTTAGGGAACCTTGGGAGACATACAGACTTAGCCAGGTTTTCTCCAGAGCAGCTTTTACTGAGATTCAGTGAAACGGCCTGTTTGACTTCCTATAAAGAGAAATATGTTATATATACCAAGATTCTGGGAGTAATGCAAACAATCAGTAATTTAAAATAGAAGCCCTAAATTAAAGTTACAATGGCAGGCACTCCTACTTGCAGATGCTTATTTATGCTTGAGCAGCTTGTCACAAGAACAATTCCACGTAACTTCCTCAAGATAAGTGGCCTGGAGTTTTTAATTTAATGAGTCATCTCAGAAGGGCTGAAGAGGCCAGGCAAGATGGTGTGAGCTCTCTCTAAAGTGTTAACACAATGTCCAGCATATAGAAAATGTCCTCCCACAATTGTAGCTATGATTATTTTTGGATAATGTAAGGGCTTCAAGGGGTACATGAATACATTGTGAAATTATATGCCAATTATTCCTCATATGTATTTTTCTAAGGGCTGGAACTCATGTTTAATCAGATTCTTACATGGTTCTTAATCAGTAACCATAGAGAGATGTTTTAGATTCTGTCCCAAACATGAAATCAACCCAGAGTTTCTGTTTACCTTTGAAGGTGTCTTGGGGCTTGTGTTAAACTCATGGATCTTCATTTCAGTTTCAGAGTAAAGAAAGGCCAGGTGCATGTAGAAATGAGCTTAGAAATCTGGAAACTGGCCTGAAACTGAAGGATATTTCCAGGTAAAAATGTGATATATCTGCTAGCTTTGGGCCAAGCTAATATACTTCTCCTGGTGGAACCAGGCACCAGAAAAACCATTTAGTTGTTCTGTGGATTAACTAAGTCCCGGTTCCTTCCTTCTTTGATGATCCTTGAAACTGTCCCTTCCTAGATGCTCATAATTGCCAATGGCTAATTGGTGAGCCTTATAGTCAGTTTTTGTGCCCTGCAATACCAAAAACCTTTTCTTTGTGACGGTATCTAATGATTCCAAAAGGTGAAGCCTTCCTTATCTTTGAAAACTCAAATTATAGTTCTTTCTATCAATGGCTACTCCCACACTACCAGATGACCCCATTTCCTCAGACAAATGTATCCAGCACTTCCTACTATCATGCTGACTGTATCTGAACAGTGATTTTTATTTTTACAGAGGTTAAGCATGTTTTTGTTTTTTTTTTTTTCCTTAAAAGTCAGTTAACTTCAGAATTACATTTTCTACTCTACTGAGCACAGGCCTCACTAAACCAGCCAACTGGTTGGGCTTCTGAACAGTGCTGCAATTCAGAAGTTTTGTTTTTCACTCTTTTTGTTTTCATCTTTCAGTAGTAATTTTGTGACATGATACATTTGCTGGCACCTTGGCTAACCACATTCATGCATTCCTTTACACCTTCTAAAACTGTAAATGTAATCCAACGCACGGCTGTCGGAGGGAGTTCAGGAAGTAGGATACTGCAAATCAGAGGTGTGGTGGGAGAGATGAGTGTGCAGAGCAGATAACTGTACTTGATTAGCTAGATTTAAATAGTGTCAGACGAATTTGCCAGGTGAAAATAAAAATTGTCAGTTCAGTTTAATTTCATGGTGAATCAAACAAGGAAATTAGATTCTGCTACTCTGTCAGTTTGACATCCACAGCAAGTGACAATTAGAGATGATGAGAGAACTTATATTTACTTGAAACTCTTGATTTTCTGATAGGCATGTAACTTTTATTTACCCTTGCATTGCAAGAGAATGTGCATAACAGTGGCATTTGAAGAGGTTGCCAGGACATTCAGGATATAGGCTGAACAGCTGCAGAAGGGGCCAACAGAGAGGCCAGGGTTCACTTTCACAGCCTGGTGTAATAAGATTGAAAGGTATGCTGGAGAGAGAAAGCCCCACTGTTAGGGCTTTAGAGCTGAAATGCAGATAATAACACAGTGGTCACACATCTTGCTTCAGCAGACAAGATTACATTAGAGCAAGTCAAGGCTGGAAGGCCAGGAATCAAAGTGATTCTGATTTGAGTTGTGGCAGCCAGGCCATTCCAGTTGATTTTAATTTTCTTCATAAAACCAAGACCAAAGCATTGAGCAACTTGGAGGACTCACGTTTAAACACAAATGCATTTCCAGATATTCTCCCCCACTACTCCTAATACAAGCAAATGGAATTTCAATTCCAAATCAGGGTTCAAAGAGCACCAAAAATTCAGTAGAACTGAAGCATGAAATGACCACATGGGAAGTTGCTTTCTTGATTTGCAGCAAAAGTTCTTGGCAAGAGATGGGTCTCAATAGCACGAGGAAATCATTTCCCCTGCTGACTTTGCTTCCAAAGAAAGTGTTTCAGGGTTGACTGACTACCTTTGGATAGCAGAGACAGCATTGCAAGCTATAAACAGAATGAGAGGCAAAAGGCCGTTTGATTCTAAGAGAAGGTTGAGACTAAGATATTCTCATCTTTGATTTAATAGATACATGGTTATCCTTAAAGGATCCTATATCTTTGGACTAGAAAAGTTAAACAGGGTCTGAATAAGTCAACTCACATCTTGTTTCAAACTTTCTCATGGACCTAGACATTCTTAGATCTCATTCCCTGAAAAGCACCTTCTCTGTCTGTCTCTCTCACTCTCTCTCTGTCTCTCTCACTATCTCTCTCTCTCTCCCCCCCCTCCCCTTCTCTCTCTCTCTGTCTCCCCTCTTGGCTAAGGAGGGAAACAATTCTGACTCCAAATATATTTATTTTCTAATAAAAACAATGTATCAGTGTTCAGTACTAGTTTCTTATTTCCCACATTAACTTCAGATATTTTTGTTATAATATAACCAGCACATATCAAGATGATGGTAGGATAGTCCATGCCTATGTGAGTATGAATGGATACTTTTGTATTCTAATATTTTGGAACTCGGAGGCTTGCCTGGGAGGTTCACCAACTGAAAATCTAAATCCTGACTCAGGAAAGCTTGGTAGCTACATGAAGCATATCTTTATGGTTACTGGTTATGTTGAGTTTATTTCTCTAACATAGCATGATCAAAGTAAATGTTGGCTAAAAAGAGAAAAATAATTTGAAGGTGATGATTTCCACTGCTAATCAAACAGAACCATATGAGATTATATCTTAATTATTTGGAAATGTAATAATTCTTAAAGATCTAAGAGTGAAGAAAGGAAAACAAATTATTTCTTATCTATTTTTCATCTTTCTTGGTACAAATTTAAAACCAGAAATGGGAGCAATGTGCATTACTTCAGCTCTATAAAATTCTCAATGATTCGATTAGTGCTTATTCCAGAATTCTAGTATTAAGTTGAGTACCTTCCTTCTAGGGTACTTGTTACATGTAAATTCCAAAAGTGTCTGTTTAAAAACTTCTTCAACACTTTAAAAATGAGGTACAATAATGATAAACAACTTGAACTAGAAATGAATTGGCAGCATACAGCTCAGGAGCCTTACATAAATCCTCACATCTTTACATCTTGTCTTTTATTGGGAGGCTAATTGATGTTTGAGTATATCATCTGAATCACACATGCAAGATAAATATTTATAAGTAAAAAAACTGTATAATTGAGAAATCCAGGAAGGGACTCCCTTAATTGATTTTAATATTCACTGTACTCTTTAACCACTAACTGCTATTACCTGCTTATAAAATGTATAAGGTTAATTTTAATTTTTTTTATCTCCACTTCTTTTCTCCTCTTTTCCTTTCCTTTCCTTTCATTTATGTTTTGCCAAAGTTTCTTTAGGGCTGTTACAGCTTTAGTAGGCCATAACCTGCAGTTGTAGTTCATTGATGGCAAATACTTGAAACTGAAATTTAATCTATATTCTTTAGTTAATATTTTTGAGGGGTTCTTGAAGAAAAAATGCAGGCATATGCCTATATGAACAATGCTTTTAATAGTTATTTGTCAAGTAATGCCAGAGAGCATTTATCTTTGATACTACCCTGTCCTCACCTTGAAATCCTTTGTGAGGATCTATATTGGCAAAATATGATGTAAATAGGATCTCTCTGTGGTTTATGAAAGTTTTCAAATTATGAATGTAACTTTCTCTATAAGAAATACATTTCACTGTTAGCATATTAATTACCAATTGGAACATTCCCTAGCTCAACCATAACACAATGCCATGGTTCATTACCTGCAGATTCTTGACTCACCAGCCAGTGGTTACATGCAGATATTCCAAATGACTTCATAAACACAGGAGCACATACTGTTAAGCAGTGATTAATTCCTACAAGATCATGTGACTCCCTGTAATTCTTTAATGGTGCCAAAGTGATCTATAGCTTGAGTGCAGACTTTGGCTAGCTCAGCAAATGCCCAAGGGAGGCATCGGGAACATCTCCCTTGCAGGCATTTGTGGGGATTTTATTCACCTTGGAAAAGGACCTACAGCTTGCACTGAAAAGATACTTTAAGAAACTTGCATGTGCAGTTGCTCAGGGGGAATAAAAGGACATTTCTTTCCTCTTAAGGATATATTATTCTTTTTTATGGTGCTCATATGATCATTATAACCAACAAAAGGAAGTGGGATGGCTGCCCTTTCTCTGTTTTTCTGGCATGATTGCTAGGAGAGATGGTAAGCCTTTTTCATGTGTTTCTGAGATTCTTTATTCATTATACAAAAAGGTTCTTCTAAGGATACACATCAGTAGCCAGTTCCATCAACAGCAGAGCATGAATAGAATGCATTTAGAAACCAGTGAGGTTACAACAGCAATCAACGTTTTTCAGCGATGTGCTCCAATTTTAAATGAGAATTCTGGTGACTCTGTGATGTCAGACAGAGTATTTTGATTAAAACATTTCTTTATTGAATTTTTTATTGGGCCATTACTGGAATCCCTGGGTACATATAAATATTTTTTCAGGACAATGCAATCCAGCAGAGAGGTGGGACTGGGCCTGGAGTTATAAAATAGGAAACATTAAACCCAATGGCGAGGGAGTGCACAATGTCCTAAACATCAGTGAACCAAATGCTCCCTTGGGTCTAAGCTACTCTCAGAACTAAATTAGGTGCTTAGGGAAGAATATGAATAACTGTGGAACATTGGAGACATAGTGCTGGCGGGGCAGGGGGTGGGGTTCTTATTCCTGCTCTCCATTTAACATTTTAAGCTATCAAACGTAGACTTGTTTATGTAGAAACAGAGGGCTCTGAAAAGCCCCAGATTAGATACCTGCATCCCAGGTTCTAATCCTGATTTGAACACTTATTCCCTGAAAGATTTTTATAAATCGACAAAAATATCTGAGGTTCAGATCCCTCATTGTAGATGAAGAAATGGTAACACCTTCTGGGGCTGGGCTTCCCCACATGGCCAATCAAATGAGGAGAAATAACGCATCTCGAAAACACTCTGTGAAGCCCACAACCAAGTAACAAATAGAAATCGCTCTTATTTACTTCAAAAGTAGCCTTCAAAATCTTCTTTAAAAAGAAAAATCTGAATTTGAGTCTCTAAAAGTATCTCCTTCTGAGCTTTTTTTTCCCCCCCTGTATGGTCTGGCCACCCTTTTACTATTACTTGGAATCAATTCTGGAAATGATTAGATGGGCTCAAAAGAAATACTCCAGAAGTTACCCTCTGCTGCTAAGTAACGTGCTTGTTGGGGCTAGAGTCATGGCTCAGTGGTGAGAGATGAGAGTGTTCTTTGTGCTATTTTTCCAGATTCTAAATTGGGGAAGTTGCTCACAATGAATGTAGTTGTAAATGAAGAGTTGCATGCAGTCCACATTTTATTGGAGAGAAAATCATAACTTTCATCTTCTTTTCAGTTTACTGTGATGATTTACATGGTCTTAAAAATGTGGGATGGCAGTAAAGCCAAATAATTCATGTGATTTTTGAAGGAATTTCACCTGTTTTGCTTTGGAGTAGCTTCTATTTCTGTGTGATTTGTGCATGCATCTGTATGTGTGTGTGTGCAAGTGTGTGCTTTATGGTTTAGATGGAAATGGGTAATTCTGGAACAAGACTACATAAATGATCCAAAATAATGAGAAATCCAAATGATAAAATAGGTGTTTTGCCCTAGTTATTCACCATGCAGGGGAATATACTTAGCTGGTATTAGCTCTTCAACATTCAAGGGCAGGATTCTTGCAAATGGTGAATAGCTAGATGCCATCTCAGATCATAAAATATTGCTGTAAAATCACCACAGTTTCCAAAGTGGCTGTTAAAGATGATTGTGATTGATGTTGATGTGTTTTGTAGTACTTTATTAAGGTATGGCAGCTAAAGTGTAGAACTTCTGCATATACAGAATCACATGCATACAAACTGGTAAACACATTTTTTTTTCTGAAGTGACTTCTGATTGGAGGAAGTCATAGTTGACCTGATAAACAATCCCATTGGTACCCAGATTCTTTACACCTTAAAGGATTAAAAGATCATCTTGAGTTGATTTTAAAGATAAAAACTTATGATCATATATTACATCCTTATTTTACTGAATAAGCAAGTATTTTAGATGTTTATTCTAATTCAAAAGCTATATCATAAAACAAGTCAAAAAGTTTGGTTTTATTATATAAATTTAGCTAGAATGATTCATTCATTTTCAGGAAGAATCTTGTTCTGAATTTAATTTCAAAGGCCAATAAATTTTAATTAACATTTACTGTAATCCTAGCTAGGTGCCACAAATGAAAGTTGAATGAGATGTAGTTTCACTTTGAAGTTAGAGTGTGAGAAGGAGACTTTTAACTCTGCAATCACCAATTTTAGAGATCAGTACCTGGAAAGAAGGTAGCTACTGCATTTACATTGAAATCATCCCATATGTTCTCAAGGGCAGAATGAGGTGTTTCTTGGTGAGGTATACTTCAATAGTTACAAGACTGGTTATTGAGACAGAAAAGAATAAAGAAAGAATGGGTGACGATAAAGAAAAGTTGGGGCTAGCCAAACAGGGTATTGATAGCAGTTAACTTGAAAATATTTAGAGTACACTATACTTGATGAATGTAGTGTCTTTAAGCACAGGAAGCTATAATGTTAAGATGATTGTTACTTTTTGCATGTCATTTTTTAATTGTTTAAAAAAATGGAGACTGCTGCTCAAGGAACTTGTCTCCTTTCTGGGGCTCCCATTTATCTCTGTCTTCCTTCTTCCATCCCTTTTCTCTAGTGGTAGGCTTCCTTTGCATGCTGGTTTACACTCATCATCATTTCAGCTTGCACATCTGGCCTGCCTCTGGCCCCTCTTCATCATAACCTTCTTCCTTCAACTCTCATTGTCAGTCAGACACAGCCCTTCTTTGGACATATTCCAGAGACATTGACTGATTCATCCAGGATAGGAACTGGCCAACCCTCATCCTGCAGCACATTATACAACTGTAGCCCCTCAGCAACAGGTGTATGGGGTCTGCTTTCCTTGTTACTTTCAAAAAATGTTTAATTTTTTATTTTTACTTCCACTCTTGACCTTTCAAATCAGGCAGATAATTTTTTTTCAATCAAGATTTGTACTAATATACTTAAATAATATCTTTTCTCAAGTTGAAGACATTTAGTGATAGAATTGATTTGAGACAGTCTATACAGTATTTAGTTGTTTGGGCTGTTTGAAAATAAAATGCATAAAATGTCCTTTATTAGTTGTTTTTCTGTGTGGTCAAGGTAAGGAACTAAAAGTTCTTGAACAAATTGACCTAATATATATTTACAGAACATTTTAACAATGGCTACAGAATGTATTATTTTCCTCAGCACATGGATTATTCTCAAGGATAGACCATATGTTAGCTCACAGAACATGTCTTAAAACAGTCAAAACATATTAATAATATCAAGCCTCTTTTCTGATCACAATGGAATAAAAATAGAAATCAATAACAGGGAATTCTGGAAACTATACAAACACATTGAAATGAAACAATATGCTCCTGAGTGACAAGTGGGTCAATGAAGAAATTAAGATAGACATTGAAAAATTTCTTGAAGCAGATGATAATGGAAGCACAAAATACCAAAACCTATGGGATATAGCAAAGTACTAAGACAGAAATTTATAACTATAAGCACCTACATCAAAAAAGAAGAAAAACTGCAAATAAATACTGAAAACCACTCCTTTAAGATCTGGAACATGACAAGAATGCCCACTTTCACCACTGTTATTCAACATAGTACTGGAAGTCCTATCTAAAGCCATTAGTCAAGAGAAAGAGATAAAGAACACCCAAATTAGAAAGGAGGAAGTTGAATTATCCTTTTTTGCTGATGATATGATCATATACTTGGAAAATTCTAAAGATTTCTCTAAAACCTGCTAGCTGATATATTCAGTAACATTGCAGGATACAATATCAACATACCAAAATCAGTAACATTTTTATATGCCAACAGTAAACAAACTGAAAAATTTTAAAAGTGATCTCATTTGAAATAGTCACAAATAAAATTAAATACCTAGGAATTCACCAAGGAAGTAAAAGATATTCTACAATGACAATTAGAATACACTGAAGAAAGAAATTGAAGAGGAAACAAAAAATGAAAATATATTTCATGTTTATAAATTAAAAGAAGTACTATTAAAATGTCCATGCTACCCAAAGCAATCTACAGATTCAATGCAATCCCTTTTCAAAATATCAATGACATTCTTCACTGAAATAGAAAAACAATCATAAAATTTATATGGAACCACAAAAGACTCAGAATAGCCAAAGCTATCCCAAACAAAAAGGGAAACACTGAAGGAATCAAATGACCTGACTTCAAATTATACCATAAAGCTATGGTAACCAAAGCAACACAGAAATGGCATAAAAACAAACATACACATGTATTAGTTTGTTCTCATACTGGTAATAAAGACATATTCAAGACTGTGTAATTTATAGAGAAAAGAGGTTTAATTGACTCACAGTTCAGCATGGCTGGTGAGGAATCAGGAAATTTAAATCATGGTGTAAGGGGAAGCAAATGTCCTTCTTCACATGGTGGCAGCAAGGAGAAGTGCTGAGTGAAAGGAGAAAAAACCCTTTATAAAACCATCAGATTTCATGAGAACTCACTATCACACGAACAACATGAGGGTAACTGCCCCCATGATTAAATTACCTCCCACCAGTTTCCTCCCATGACACATGGGGATTATGAGAACTAGAATTCAATATGAGATTTGGGTGGGGACACAGTCAAACCATTCCATTCTGCCCCTGGCCCCTCCAAATATCATGTCCTCACATTTCAAAACCAATCATACCCTTCCCAGCAGTTCCCTAAAGTCTTCACTCACTTCAGCATTAACCCCAAAGTCTAAGTTCACAGTCTTATCTGAGACAAGGCAAGTCCCTTCTGCCTACGAGCCTGTAAATCAAAAGCAAGTTAGTTACTTCCTAGATACAATGGACATACAGGCATTGGGTAAATACACTCATGCCAAATAGGAAAAATTAGCCAAAAGACAGACGCCACAGGCCCCATGTAAATCAGAAATCCAATAGGCAAGTAATTAACCCTTAAAGTTCCAAAATGATCCCATGTCTCCCATTGACTCCATGTCTTATAAAAGGGCATGGTGATGTAAGAGGTGAGCTCCCATGGCCTTGGGCAGCTTTGCCCCTGTGGCTATGCAGGGTACAGCCCCTTTCCCAGCACATGATACAAGCTGTCAGTAGATCTATCATTCTGAGGTCTGGAGGATGGTGGCCTTCTTCTCACAGCTCTCCTAGGCAGTGCTCCAGTTAGGACTATGTGTGGGGACTCCAACCCCATACATACTTCCCTCTGCACTGCCATAGCAGAGATATTCCATGAGGGGTCCTCCCCTGCAGCAGATTTCTGCCTGGACATCCAGGCATTTTCATACACCCTCTGAAAATCTAGGTGGAAATTCCCAAACCTCAGTGGTTGTCTTCTGTGCACCCACAGGACCAACACCACATGAAAGGTGCCAAGGCTTGGGGCTTGCACCCTCTGGAGCAACAGCCTGAGCTCCATGTTTGCCCCTTATAGCCATGGCTGGAATGCAGCACACCAAGTCCTGAGGCTTCACAGAACAGCAGGATAGCTCTGAGGCCAGCTCATTAAACCAATTTTCCCTCTTAAGCCTCTGGGTCTGTGATATAAAGGGCTGCCATGAAGGTGTCTGACATGTCCTGGAAACATTTTCTCCATTGTCTTGGTGATTCTTTGGCTTCTTGTTAGTTATGCAAATTTCTGCTGCCAGATTGAGTTTCTGCAAAATGGGTTTTCTTTTCTACTGCATTGTGGGTTTTCCGCAAAATGGGTTTTTCTTTTCTACTGCATCACCAGGCTGAAAATTTTTAAAACTTTTATGCTTTGCTTCCTCTTGAACACTTTGCCACTTAGAAATTTATTCTGCTATGTACTCTAAATTATCTCTCTCAAGTTCAAAGTTTTATAGATCCTAGGGCAGGGGCAAAATGCCACCAGTCTCTTTGCATAGCAAAAGTGACCTTTATTCCAGTTTTCAACAATTTCCTCATCTCCATCTGAGACCACCTCAGCTTGAATTTCATATCACTATCAGCATTTTGGTCAAAGTCATTCAACAGATCTCTAGGAGGTTATAAACTTTCCCACATCGTCCTCTCTTCTGGGCCCTCCAAGTCTCTAGGAAGTTCCAAACTTTCCCACATTTTTCTGTCTTCTGAGCCTTCCAAACAGTTCCAACCTCTGCCTGTCACCCTGTTCCAAAGTTCCTTCCATGTTTTCCAGTATCTTTACAGTAGCATCCCACTCTCTGCAGTACCAATTTAATTGTATTTATACATTCTCATGCTGCTAATGAACATATACCCAAGACTGGGTAACTTAAAAGGGAAAAAGATTTAATTGACTCACTTTAGCATGATTGCTGAGGACTCAGGAAACTTACAATCATGGCAGAAGGAGAAACGACTACATCATTTTTCACAAGGCAACAGCAAGGAGAAGTATGAGTAAAAGGGGGAAAAGCCTCTTATATAACCATCAGATCTCGTGAGAACTGAGTATCACAAGAACAGCATAAGGGTAACTGCTCCCATGATTCAGTTCCCTTCCACTGTGTCCCTCCCATGACACATGAGGATTATGGGAGCTTCAATTCAAGGTGAGATTTGGGTGTGGACACATCAAACCATATCATAAACCAATAGAACAGAATTGAGAACACAGAAACAAAACCACGCACATACAATGAATTCATTTTTGACAAAAGTGCCAAGAACAACTGTGGAAAAGACAGCCTTGTCATTAAATGTTGCTGGGAAAACTGGATATGTATATGCAGAAGAATGAAACTAAACCCCTATCTCTTGCCATATACAAAAAACAAATCAAAATACTTAAAAGAATTAAATCTAAGACATCAAATTATGAAACTACTATTAGAGAGCATTGAGAAAACACTCTAGGACATTGGTCGGCAAAAAAACTCTTGAATAATACCTCATAAGCATAGGACAACCCAATCAAACATGGACAAGTGGGATCATGTCAAATTAAAAAGCTTCTTCATAGCAAAGGAAACAATCAACCAAGTGAAGAGACAACACACAGAATGGGAGAAAATATTTGCAAACTACTCATTTGACAAGGGATTGATAATTAGAATATAAAAAAAGCTCAAACAGCACTATAGGGAAAAAACTAATAATCTGATTCAAATATGGAAACATATTTTGAATAGACATTCTCAAAAGAAGACATACAAATGGCAGACAAGCATATGAAAATGTGTTCACCATCATTTATCATCAGAGAGATGCAAAACAAAGTTACAATGAGATATTATCTCATCCCAGTTATAATGGCTTATATCCAAAAGACAAACAATATCTAATGCTGGCAAGGATGTGAAAAAGGAAACCCTGTACACTACTGGGGGAAATGTAAATTAATCCAACAACTGTGGATGCTAGTTAGGAAATTCCTTAAAAAACTAAAAATAGAGTTACCATACAATGCAGAAATGCCACTGCTGGGTATATAGCAAAAAGAAAGGTAACTAGCATATCGAAGAGATGTCTGCACTCCCATGTTTGTTATAGCACTGTTCCCAATAGCCCAGATTTGGAAGTAACTTAAGTTTCCATCAACAGATTTATGGACAAGGAGAATGTGTAACTTATAAACAATGAAATATTATTCAGTCAGAAAATAATAATGAGATTCTGTCATTTGCAACAACATGGATGGAACTGGAGGTCATTATGTTAAGTAAAAGAAGCTAGGAACAGAAAAACAAATATCACATGTTCTCACTTATTTGTGGGATCCAAAAATCAATACAATTGAACTCATGGAGACAGAGAGTAGAAGAATGGTTACCAGAGGCTAGGAAGGTTAGTAGGTTGGTAGATGGGAGATAGGAATTGTTAATGGGTACAAAAAAAAAATAGAAGAACAAATAAGACCTAGTATTTGATAGCCCAACAGGGTGGCTATAGTCAATAATAATTTACTGTACATTTAAAAATAACTAAAAGAGTATAATTGGATTGTTTGTAACACAAAAGATAAATGCTTGAAGTGACAGATACACCATTTTCCATGATGTAATTATTATGCATTGCATACCTATATCAAAGTTACTCATGTACCCCATAAATACATATACCATGTACCCACAAAAATTAAAAAGTAGGGTGATCTGATCCAAGATGGCCGATAAGACACAACTCCAGTGCACAACATCCAGTGAGAGACACAGAAATCCAGAGATCTCCTAGCTCCAACCGAGGTACCAGGTACATTTCAACGGGTCTGGTCCGAGGGTGAGCAAAGCCCACTCAGGGCAGACCAAGCGGGGGAGGAGTGCTGCTTCACCCAGAAAGTACATCTGACCAGCAAGCCTGAAGCTCCACCTCTGGTGCTCCAGTCCAGATACAGTGCTTCCCCCAAAGCCTCAGCAAAACACAGAACAGGGGATCTTTGCCAGTCAAGCACCAGGAATTACAAGTGCAGAACTGAATAAGAGCCTGCAGACTGAGCTATCACCTCCTCCCCCTGCCCCGAGAGAGAGGGAGCTGTAAGTGGGAGCAGCTGGGCGGGTCCCTAACCCATGACCCGAGGAAGAGGAAGCTGAAAGAGGGAGACTGCCGGGTGTGGCTGGGAGGGTCCCTTACCTCCCCCACAAACCCCAGAGGGCTGAAGCTCTGACTCTAGTGGGTTACGTAGCCAGTGCCACAGTCTGAGATGAACCCTGAATAATCCAGCCCAGTGGAGGAAGGGTACAGCCCACCACTAGAGGGGTGGGACTGGGCTACATGTTTTAACAAAAAACACAGGAAGCCTATGTAGCAACAGGATGGCGTTCTTGACAACCCAGCAGCACCTACAGGTCAGTGGAAGAGGCAGGACTAATCTCCCAGTATAAACAAAAAGACACAGGAAGCTTCCATAGTAACTTGAAGGAGTCCCTAGAAACCCAGTAGCACCTCCACAGGCAGACGAATGACCTCATCAAGCAGCTCTCTGACACCACAGCCAGATAAATTCACAAAGATGAGAAAAAGCCAGCAAAAAAAGATGAAACCATCAAAGACTAGAACACCTCTTCTTCATGGGATCACAACTCCTCAACAACAAGGATCACAACTTGACCAAGGAGTGTGACAAATGGACAGAAACAGGCTTCAGAAGATGGATAACAACAAACTTTTCTGACCTAAAGGAACACGTTCTAACTCAAAGCAAAGAAACCAAAAACCTTGAAAAAAGGTTAGACGAAATGCTAACTAGAATAACCAGCTAAGAGAACATAAACGACTTGATGGAGTTGAAAAACACAGCACGAGAACTATGTGAAGCAAACACAAGTTTTAATAGCCAAATCGATCAAGCAGAAGAAAGAATATCAGAGATTGAAGATCAACTCAATGAAATAAAAAGAGAAGGCAAGACAAGAGAAAAAAGAGTGAAAAGAAATGAACAAAGTCTCCAAGAAATATGGGATTATGTGAAAAAACCTAATCTACGCTTGATCGGTGTACCTGAATATGATGGGGAGAATGAATAGAAGCTGGAAAACATGCTCTAGGATATTATGCAGGAGAACTTCCCAAGCCTAGCAAGGCAGTCCAAATTTCAAATTCAAGAAATACAGAGGACTCCACAAAGACATTCCTCAAGAAGAGCAACACCAAGGCACGTAATCATCACATTCATCAGGGTTGAAATGAAGAAAAAAATTCTAAGGGCAGCCAGAGAGAAAGATAAGGTCACCCACAGAGAGAAGCCAATCAGACTCACAGTGGATCTCTTGGCAGAAACCCTACAAGTCAGAAGAGAGTGGGGGGCCAATATTTAACATCCTTTAAGAAAAGAACTTCCAACCCAGAATCTCATATCCAGCCAAACTCAGCTTCATAAGTGAAGGAGAAATAAAATCCTTTGTGGAGAAGCAATTATTGAGAGATTTTGTCACCACTAGACCTGCCCTACAAGAGCTCCTGAAAGAAACACTAAGCACAGAAAGGAACAAGTACCAGTCACTGCAAAAGGAAACCAGTTGGCAAAGACCAAAAATCCAATAAAGAAATGAGTCAACTAATGAGAAAGAAAACCAGCCAGTAACAAAATAGCAGGATAAAATTCACACATAACAATATTAACATTGAATGTAAATGGCCTAAATGCCCCAATCAAAAGACACAGACTGGCAAACTGGATAAAAAGTCAGAACCCATAGGTGAGCTGTATTCAAGAAACCCATCACACACACAAAAACACACACACACACAAATAGAGGGATGGAAGAAGATTTATCAAGCAAATGGAGAACAAAAAAAAGCAGGGGTTGCAATCCTAGTCTCTGATAAAATGGACTTCAAACCAACAAAGATCAAAAGAGACAAAGAAGGACCCTACATAATGGTAAAATGATCAATACAACAGGAAGAGTTAACTATCCTAAATATATACACCCCCAAAACAGGAGCACCCAGATACATAAAGCAAGTTCTTAATGACCTAAAATAAGATTTAGAGTCACAAAAAATAATAGTGGGAGACTTCAACACTCCACTATCAATATTAGACAGATCAACAAGACAGAAAATTAACAAGGATATCCAGGGCTTGAATGCAGAGCTGAAGCAAGCAGATCTAATAGACATATAGAGAACACTCCACCCCAAATCCACAGAATATACATTTTTCTCAGCACAATATTGCACTGACTCTAAAATTGACCACATCATTGGAAGCAAATCACTCCTCAGAAAATGCAAAAGAGCAGAAATCATAACAGTCTATCAGACCACAGCACAATCAGACTAGAACTCAGGATCAAGAAACACACACAAACCTGCATGACCACTTGGAAACTGAACAGCTTGCTTCTGAGTGTCGACTGGATAAACAATGAAACGAAGGCAGAAATAAAAATGTTCTTCAGAACCACCCAGAATGAAGACATAGCTTACCAGAATATCTGGGACACCTTTAAAGCAGTGTCAAGAGGGACATTTATAGCAATAAATGCCCATGAGAGAAGAGAGGAAAGATCTAAAATCGACACCCTATCATCAAAATTGAAAGAGCTAAGGAAAAAGATTTAAAAAAAAAAAAAAAACCTCAAAAGCTAGCAGAAGACAAGAAATAACTAAGATCAGAGTAGAACTGAAGGAGATAGAGAGACAAAAACACCCTTCAAAAAATCAGGAAATCCAGGAGCTGGTTTCTTGAAAAGATCAACAAAATAGACAGACTGTTAGCCAGATTAATAAAAAAGAAAAGGGAGAAGAATCAAATAGATGCAATAAAAAACGATAAAGGAGATATCACCACTGATCCCACAGAAGTACAAACTACCATTAGAGATTACTACAAACAGCTCTACTCACAAAAAGCAGTAAACAGGAAGAAATGGATAAATTCCTAGACACTTTTACTCTACCAAGACTAAATCAGGAGGAAGTTGAAAGCCTGAATAGACCAATAATAAGGGCTGAACTAGAGGCAGCAACCAATAGTCTACGAACCAAAAAAAGTCCAAGTCCAGACAGGTTCACAGCCAGATTCTACCAGATGTACAAAGAGGAGGTGGTTCCATTTCTTCTGAAACTGTATCAAACAATGCAGAAGGAAGAAATCCTCCCTAACTCGTTTTATGAGACCAACATCATCCTGATACCAAAACCAGGCAGATACTCAACTAAAAAGGAAAACTTCAGGCCAATATCCATGATGAACATCGAAGCAAAAATCTTCAATAAAATACTGGCAAACAGATTGCAACAGCACATCAAGAAGCTTATCCATCATGACCAGGTAGGCTTCATTCCAGGGACGCAAAGCTGGTTCAACATACGCAAATCCATAAATGTAATCTACCACATAAATGGAACTAAAGACAAAAACCACATGATTATCTCAATAGATGCAGAGAAGGCCTTTGATAAAATTCAACAGCGCTTCATGCTAAAAACTCTCAATAAACTAGGTATTGAGGGGATGTATCATAAAATGATAAAAGCTATATGCAACAAACCTACAGCCGATATCATACTGAATGGGCAAAAGCTGGAAGAATTCCCTTTGAAATCAGGCAATAGACAAGGATGTCCTCTCTCCCAACTCCTATTCAACATAATATTGGAAGTTCCAGCCAGAGCAATCAGGCAAGAAAAAGAAATAAAGATTTATTTATTTAATTAGAAAAGGAGGAAGTCAAACTGTCTCTATTTGCAGATGACATGATTGTATATCTAGAAGACCCCATTGTCTCAGCCCCAAATCTTTTCAAACTGATAACAACTTCAGCAAAGTCTCGGGATACAAAATCAATGAGCAGAAATCACAAGCATTCCTATATACCAATAACAGACAAACAGAGAGCCAAATCAAGAGTGTACTCCCAGTCACAGTTGCTACAAAGAGAATAAAATACCTAGGAATACAACTAACAAAGGATGTAAAGGACCTCTTCAAGGAGAACTACAAACCACTGCTCAAGGAAATCAGAGAGGACACAAAGAGATGGAAAAACATTCCATGTTCATGGTTAGGAAGAATCAGTATCGTGAAAATGGCCATACTGCCCAAAGTAATGTATAGATTCAACACTATTCCCATCAAGCTACCAATGACCTTCTTCACAGAACTGGAAAAAACAAACAAACAAACACTTTAGACTTCATATGGAATCACAAAAGACCCCTCATAGCCAAGGCAATCCTAAGCAAAAAGAACAAAGCTGTAGGTATCACACAGCTGTACTTCAAAATATACTACAGGGCTACAATAATCAAAACGGCATGGTACTGGTACCAAAACAGAGACATAGACCAATGGTACAGAACAGAGACCCCAGAAGAAACACCACACATCTACAACCATCTGATCTTTGACAAACCCAACAAAAACAAACAATGGGGAAAGGATTCCATGTTTAATAAATGGTGTTGGGAAAACTGGCTAGCAAAGTGCAGAAAGCAGAAACTGGACCCCTACCTGTCAACTTACACTAAAATTAACTCCAGATGGATCAAAAATTTAAACGTAAAACCTAACACCATAAAAACACTAGAAGGAAACCTAGGCAAAACCATCCAGGACACAGGCATAGACAAGGACTTCATGACTAAAACACCAAAAACAATGGCAATAAAAGCCAGGATAGACAAACAGGATCTAACTAAATTCCACAGCTTCTGCACAGCAAAAGAAACCATCATTAGAATGAATCGGCAACCAACATAATGGGAAACAATTTTTTCAATCTACCCATCTGACAAAGGGCTAATATTCAGAATCTACAAAGAACTAAAATGGATTTTCAAGAAAAAAACAAACAACACCATTCAAAAGTGGGCAAAGGATATGAACAGACACTTTTCAAAAGAGGACATATATGAGGCCAACAAACATGAAAAATGCTCATTATCTCTGGTCATTAGAGAAACGCAAATCAAAACCACACTGAGATATCATCTCATGCCAGTACGAACAGTGATCATTAAAAAATCTGGAGACAACAGATGCTGGAGAGGATGTGGAGAAATAGGAACACTCTTACACAGTTGGTGGGAGTGTAAATTAGTTCAACCATTGTGGAAGACAGTGTGGCGATTTCTCAAGGATCTAGAAATAGAAATTCCATTTCACCCAGCAATCCCACTACTGGCTGTATACTCAAAGAAATATACATTGTTCTACTATAAAGACACGTGCACATGTATGTTCATTGCAGCCCTGTATACAATAGCAAAGACCTGCAACAAACCTAAATGCCCAACAATGATAGACTGGACAAAGAAAATGTGGTACATATACACCATGGAATACTGCACAGCCATAAAAAATGATGAGCTCATGTCCTTTTTAGGAGTTGGATGAATCTGGAAACCATCATTCTCAGCAAACTGACACAAGAACAGAAAGCCAAACACAATATGTTCTCACTCATAGGTGGGTGTTGAACATTGAGAACATGTGAATTCAGGGAGAGGAGCATCACACTCTGGGGACAGTTGGGGGGAGGTAGGGGAAAGACAGCGGGGGGGGGGGAGGGAGGGGAGGGTGGAGAGGGATAACATGGGGAGAAATGCCAGACACAGTATGCACCTAAAGTAAAATAAATAAATTTTAAAAATAAAATAAGAAACAAAATTTTTCTCCACCTTAAAATAAAAAAAGTAAAATGTAAAAAAAGAAACAAAAGCCCCATTTGTTTTACTTGTTTTGACTCAAATTCTTGAAGGTACTCTGACTCAAGTGAGCTTAGAAGACTCCCTGGCCTTTACAGTACAAAGCCTGTAATAGTCAAACAGCAAAAGATCTAATGTAACTAACTCATTTTATTTAAGGGGACTTTACACATTCCTGCATGTAGGCTAGGATAATTTTAGAGCACTGTGATAATATGCAAAAACAGTGATCATGAAATTTTTAAAATTAACTCTGGGATTAAAGAAGTATATAAGCAACTATGTTTTGTTAAAGATTTATAAGAGCACTGTGACCTGAGCAAGGATAAACAAGTTCCCAACCCTGCTGGATGCTCCCTAGCCCCCAGGTATCCGTGATCATTAGTTCCCTCTTGATAACAACCCCATCTTCTTCCCTGTATTTCCCTCCCATAAAAACCCTCTGGTCAACCTGAAAAAATGTAACATGGTACTTTAGAATGCTAGTTCACCATCTTCTCAGTTTGTTGGATCTTCAGATAAACTTGATTTTCCTCCCACCAACCCTCATCTCTCATGTCTGGCTTTCAAGTGGCAAGCAGCTAAACATGGGCTTGCTTACAGGTCTAGAGATACAATTGGCCCAGTTCTTTCCTGTTCTCTGCACTTTAACTTTCTAGCTTCCTGGCCTTCTATAAGCACAGTTGCCTACCCTCATGACGGAGTGTTTTTTATATTATTTGGCTGCACAAGATGATTGATAGATAGATGATTGATAGATTGATAGAGATAAATGGTATGGATAGAAAGAATATGCTAAAACATATCGTATCAAATGATTTGAGAGAAAGTTGTTTACCCAGTTCAATTCCACAAACCCTTTTGTTTGCTCTCTAAAACCTCCAATCTTGATTACGTTGGCTTAACTCTGGGGCTTCAAATTCTCCACTGGGCACTTAATCCGAAAGAGTGTTAACCTTCTTAGAGATGTCACTGTAGAGATGGGTTTTACGACAGAGACTGTTCTCAGGAAGACTTTGCATTTAGAGCTTCCATTCGTGACCCCCATGCCTCACAGCCCAATGTCATTTAACTACAAATGAACGACTAAGTCTTTGGGAAAATATTTTTTAAATATATCTTAAAAACCTGGCCAGGCACAGTGGCTCATACCTGTAATTCCAGCATTTTGGGAGGCCAAGGCAGGCAGATCGCCCAAGGTCAGGTGTTCAAGACTTGCCTGGCCCACATGGTGAAACCCCGTCTGTACTAAAAATACAAAAATAAGCCAGGCATGATGGCACATGCCTGTAATTCCAGCTACTCAGGACGCTAAGGCAGGAGAATCACTTGATTCCGGTAGGGAGAGGTTGCAGTGAACCGAGATCATGCCATTGTTCTCCAGCCTAGGCAACCCAGCGAGACTCTGTCTCAAAAAAATAAAAAAAAACAAAAACATCTAACGTTACACTATTAACCTCTAAGACTGGGAGTGAGGAAGAGGGAGAGAATGTGTTGCTGCCAAGTTCAGCATTTCATTGTCTCTTGTTTGGAATGACACAGTTCAAATAGCATTCTGGTATTCAACATCTGACAAACTATGATGCAAGGAGTCATTGGGGCTAGCTGTATGGCATCAAACTACTTTCATTAGGCTATTTTCCTTTGAAAAATATTTTTGTCACATTACTGTACTTTGTCTTTCTTACACAGCAGGATTCCTTTCAGTACTGAGTGTTTTGAAATAACACAAAAATTGATAAAAATTTGGTTTTTTTTTTCTCCCATGGAGAGTAACAGCACAGAAACCCCTTTTTCACTAATTTTATCTGTCATACAACTTTAAAAGTTATGCAGAATTGTTTCCTTCAAAATATCAATGCATGAATGCTCTGATTCATGGCATTCTTTGAATTTTGGAATGTTGAGCTAATATACAAAAGGGAAGAATATGCTGAGTCAGCTGCCCTGACTCATTAGGTAATTATTGTATGCACAATTAACATGGTGGTAAGGGAAAGGCAAATACATTTTTTTCTGAATGTTCTCTTTATATGGACATACATTAGCAAAGATACAGCTCCATTTCTTAGGAATAGATGAAACATTTCTTAAACATTAAAAAAGAAATAGCATAGAAGCTCTTAATCTTCCTTTTGACATCGATTTTTGAAAATATCCTGGTGTAACTCTCTCCCCAGTTGAGGAAAATGTTGAAGTTAATGCCTCAAGGTGTATATAATTCCCCTTCCTCACGTCAGTGTTAGAAAAAGATTTACTTTGACTTTAAGGGGCTGTAGAATTAAATTGTACATGTTTTTAAGATTTTAATCTGTAAAGTATAACTGATTTCATAAGGCTCAAGGTAACTGCAAGAGAGCCTGAGCTTTAAAACCTTACTTTTCATTTTTTAATAGAATAGTCTTTAGGTTTGAGACAAGTCTACTGCCTCTAGCCTTCGGCATAAGAAGTGAGAATCAGTGTGAAAATCATTCATTTCTATTCTGCCTTGAAATTGGGTCTTTGAGACTAAACCCACACAGTTCCAGCTGTGTGGATCATGATTTCTCCATTTAACTACATCCAGAAATTACATGAGCGCAAAGGATAGCCTTTATTCACGTTCTAGAGCTCCCCGACTATGTCCTCACCTATTTCTATGTCTTTTTCTACCTCTATATCTGTCATAGCCAAAACAGATCTTAAAGATAAAAACATTGCCCTTTCTAAAAAGATCAACATTCATATCTTTCCCTTTATTTTTAAAATCAACACACTTCCATCCCATTTGATCCTTATAAATTCTGATTTAGGTGATGATTATTCCATTAAGTGTAATCGTACCCCAAATAATAAGGATCTGATATTCGTTGTCATCCTTACCTTGTCTCTGAAAAGCATCATATAAATTAGTTTTTTTAGAAAAACATAAAAAGGACAAAATGCACATTTTCCCAGAATTCATAATACTCAATCCATAAATTAAAATAATTTACTTTTTGCTTTTGCCCATCTTTAAGAAATCTATGTTAATCATTACCCAAGATTACATATGGGCTTTTGGCATTTTGCAAATTAGGTTGATTAGATGGTAGCATTATCTTGCAGATTATTACAGAAAATCCCTTTGGCCTGTACAGATTTTACTTGTGTTCAGTTTTCACCATACAGTTCTCTGTGAGTAGTGTTTTAAAGATTATATATCTCTTGGCAGAGAAATTTATGATCTAAAATAATGTGCTTTGGGTAGTGTTCAGATTTGTATTTTAATTCTCACTTGCAAGAAGCCAAATTAAAAATAAAATAAAAAATAAGTTAATTCTAAATCTTTGTCCCTTGGGTCCATAATAATTTTTCTGTGGCATTTCTTCTGAGAAGAAGAAATGTTTAATTTTCTCTTCCTGGTTGCACTATTTGAGGCATTTCCTTTCACTTTTTCATCACTCAAGTTATCTATTACTATATAACAAATCACTCCCAAATGTATTGGCTAAAATATCATTATTTTTGTGCTGTGGGTTGACTGGGGTGATTCTTGCTCATGGTCTCTCATGAGGCTGCAGTCATCCAGACATCCAAGATGGCCACTCACGTGGCTGGCAGTTAGTGCTGGCTTTAGCTGGAGCTTAGCTGAACTGTTTGTCAGAGAACCTACACATGCTTCTCCATGTGAGTTAGGCTGTGGCTTCCAAGAGCAAGCATTCCAAGAGTGAGTGTCATGAAAACCCTAGGTTAGTGCTGCAAGGTTTCTTATGATGTAACCTCAGAAGTCCTGAGAACATCAGTTCCACTGCATTTTACTGGTCAATAACCCCACAAATGCTTGCACAGATTTGATGGGAAGGAAATAGCCTCTGCTGCTCACTGGAGGCATATCAGTCAGCAGCAAAAGAACCAATAGGACATGTGTATGTGCATGTGTATACAGTGTGTGTAGACAGATATACTCATAAAGAAATTTAAGGAATTGGCTCACAGAATTGTGGGGGCTGACAAATCCAAAATCTTTAGGGCAGACTGGCAAGCTGCTACCGCAGGCAAAAAAGCTAACATTGCAGTTTGAGTCCTTACTTCATAGGGCAGGCAGATAGGCTGAAAATTCAGGCAAGACCTCTATGTTGTCATGGTCCTGAGGCAAAATATCTTCTTCTTTGAGAAACGTCAGCTTCACTCTTAGCCTTCAACTGATTGCATAAGATCCACTCACAATGTTGGGAGCAATCTTCTTTACTTAAAGTCAACTGACCGATGATGTTAATCACAACTACAAAATACCTTCACAGCAACATCTAGATCAGTCTTTGAACAAACAACTAGGCTCCATAGCCTAGCCAAATTGACACATAGAATTTGAACATCATAGCAGGCATATCAATTTCTTTAGATCATCTTTAATTTGCTGTAGTTCTCATAAAATGCTTTAACAAGAGTAAGTTATTTGCTTCAAAGACAATAGCAACTTCAGACTGTGAGAAATGACATTGACTCCTAGGAGGACCAATTGATCAAATGATTTTTTTCAGATATGGTAAGAAGACTTTACCTCTGGCTCTGTCTCTCTCCATTAATCTCTTGAAGTTCAAAACTGATATTTTACATGCAATTACATGAAGAGATTATAGTATAACTAAATATCTATATCACTCTGATTTTTTTTAATTGCATTATAGGTTTTGGGGTACATGTGAGGAACATGCAAGATTGTTGCATAGGTACATACGTGGCAGTGTGATTTGCTGCCTTCCTCCCCTTCACCTATATCTGGCATTTCTCCCCATGCCATCTCTCCGCAACTCCCCACCCACTGCTTTCCCTCCCCTATTTCCCCCAACAGACCCCAGTGTGTAATGCTCCCCTACCTGTGTCCATGTGTTCTCATTGTTCAACACCTGCCTATGAGTGATTTTCTTTCCCTTTTTAGAATCCTACTACTTTACCTTTTGTGCTTACATTTCTGTTTCTTTTACATTCTCTTGGTGCTACTTTGTTAATATTAATATATACTCAAGTACCCTTGTCACCCAAAAAAATGAGAATAACTATTAGTTGGAGGATGCCTTATATTATTTTAAATTTCTGTTTGGTGAATGACTTATTTATGTGCATTTTCCTCAACCTAATGCACATATCTAGAATTTTTGCTTATAAATTCAAGTGAAATTTGACCTGTGTTCCATTTTCCATTGACCTGGCCAGTTTATTTAATTTTTCCACTATGACCATCTCCCTCCCTATGACTGGGTTTCTAATGGTGATTGGTTCATTGGTAATACAATCCTCTCGGGTCTTTTTAAACAAAATGTAGGTTCCTGGACCTTTTCTTGATGACTAAAGCAGAAAGTCTGGAGGTTAGGTATAATCCACATTATTTTAACAAGCACCCTTGGAGTGACCATTTCCCTAATCAGAGTTCATCTGTAACATATACTGCTTTAGGAGGAAGCTTAACCTCTACTTTTCAGTACTACTATCTATTCCAATTAGATTATATGTGATTATTGGAGAGCTTAATTTTCCATGTTAGATCCCCTTTTCTTCAGCCTTTATAGAAATTGTCTGTCTTCCAGGCCTTTTCTAACAGTAAGACACTCATAATTTCTGTCTATTGCCGGTCCACATATTTTAGAATTTTATGGTACTATCAGTTTCTGGTATCAATAACTGCTTTAGTTTGGTACACAGAAGTATATCCTGGTATAAGGAAATTATTATAGATATAAGATCTTATATCCTTTCTGGCAATAGTGTTCCAAAGGAGGGTGGATGTTAGAAGATGAGAGAAATGTCCCTAGCTATTTCTAGTATAAGGGAATGCATCAGAATGTGCTGGAAATTCTGGAAGCCAGTCATATCACACTACTAGAGTGGGACCATAAAGAGGACTGGTATAGGCATCAATGGAAGCTGGTACTTTGTGACTGCTGCCTTTCTGGGTTAGTGCACATCTAAATGGTGGTGATAGGCCTGGGGCCTCTGTTGGTTATTATGGCCAACAGTTGGTAAGGAGAGCTGGTTACTGAGTAGGAGAGGAAGGCAAACTGGAACATGTCAGAGATCCTTGGCACCTGTCTCTTCTTGCCACCAACCAATGTTGATATTCAGAGTGTAATGGCTGGTGTCTCACCTCTATCTCTCAAATCTCATGCAACTTCACTTTCAGCCAACTCTAAGCTGAAATGATATGATAAGGGAATTCTCAGAAACACTGCTCCATGTAAACAAATTGACAATAGAACAGTTCAGTATTTTTTAGTCCTTGTCACCTTGACATCTACCCACAGCAAAATCATGCTTCTGACTAATATGCATCTGCCTCCTTTATAACTGAAAATATGCTTTCCCCTCAATAGAGGATTTACAAAGCCCCAATATATTTATTTTATGATTGATGTTTATTCCTTGCCCAATGTTGAGCTTATAGAAATATTCTCATTCTAAACTTTTATTCTAGAAATAATAACAATCATAAAGATCTTGAAATATAGAAATACATTATCTATAATCTCACTATTGAAACTGAAGAGCCTGGTAAATTTAAGATAACTCTTTCAAATAATTTTTCATTGTGACATACATACATACACACACACACACACACACACACACATATAAAATTGATGTATATAGGGATATATTATTGATATATATATATATTATTGATATATATGTATATGTATATATAATGAATCAGTAATAGGCACACAATGTTTAATTTGCTATTCAATTTAATACTAAATTATAACTATGTTTTCAGGTTCTTGCATAGCCTTCCTAATAAAGGCTGCATAATATTCTATCTAGTGGCTGTGGCATCAATTAATTTGTTCCCATTCTACTGATGCATACCTAGATTGCTTTTCAGTTTTCATGGGTACAAATAGGCCCATGTAATAAAACATAACGTGTCCCTAGATAGGTCTATGAAAGTACAATGTGTGAAATTTGTGCAATATGCTTACTAGTTATAAGGGAAAGTCCATTCTCCAAAGCTAAAAAATGTATAAACTCCATGACTGCATTTCTTTTAAGACAATATGTTTCCAACAGCTATTCACAGAAGGCTTTTGTTCTTTTATTTGCAGTGGGACACTGCCAACCAGTTTGATTCTAGTAAGTTACTAACTGAAGCTAAAAATTTCCTGATTTCTTTCTTTTTTGCAATTTCATTACATTTGTGGAACCAGTATTTTTACTTGTATCAGCTTTTTTTTCTTTTCTGCTAATTTTTACATTATTTACAAAATAACCATGACATTCAGTAATATATCAAAATAATTGACAAATAATGCTGAAGAGAAAAACTCTGATGTCAACACTGCCAAATCTGAATGTTTCCAAGAGCAAAGCAATAGCTTAAAATATTCATGTTCAGCTGATGTACTGAAGTATTGTGTAATTAGTTTAGAAGTCACAGAAGTTGAAAGTCTAAAAAGTGAGCTGTTTTCCTAGATGGGGCCAATGACTTCATAATTATAACCTTTCCTATATTTTGGAACTTTTAAGGATAAGTACATGTTTTAAAAGTAGGAACATCTTATGACTCTTGATAAATGGAAATACAATGAGGAGGCATATAAATTAGAGTGTGGTTAGATAGACAGAAAAATGTTTTCTGTAAAATGTGATGACTGAGCTGAGTTCTGGAGGAAAAATAGTTAACTATGTCAAGGTCATGGAGATAGGGAATAAATGGCTTTCCAGCATGTTTGGGAAACAGAAAATGCATGAAACGTTTGAAGAATTGTTAGTAGTTTGGTATAGCTGAAGTGAAAGTCACGTATAGCCAAAGAAGAATGGTGGGTGGAAGGATGAGTCAGCAGAGAGGCAGGGGATAGGAGCAGGAATCAGAAATATGAACTAAACTAATGGTTGATCTTGAATTTGAAAGCACTGGCAAGTTCCTCATGAAGGCATGCAATCAATATGACCAGATTTGTTTTCAAAAATATTTTTTGGCAGCTATGATCAGTATAAATTTGAGAAGCTACAGAGAGACCAATTAGGAAAATATTGTTGTGATTCAAGAAAGATAAAATAAAGTGATGAAGGGAGGCAGTGACAGCAGTGGTAGAGGAGAGAAAATAGTAGAGATTATTTTAGGAGTCAAATCCACCAGAACCATGGCTTGTGCATTTGGATGTGGGGATTAGACAATGAGGAGAAATAGTCTAAAATGACTTTCAGACTTCCATCTTGGGCAACTGAGTTCCTGATGATATCATTCTCTGTGAGAGAGAGAGAGAGTACAGGATAAGCAGTTTCATTGTTATACATATTCCTTAACAATGAGTCAGACACACCTGAAATTATATCTAAGGAGATATAATTCATTAGATAGTTGGATGTATAAATATATAGATGAAGTTGAAAACACAAATTTAAGCTGTCTTGGTAATAAATTGAAATGGAAAAGAATATTTGGGATCCAAGATGGCCAATTAGGAGCAGCTTTGGATTGCAGCTCCCAGCAAGAGTGTGAAGGGCGAGTGGACACTACATTCTAGACAGATTTTTATTGCCCACAGACCAGGAGATTCCTGGGCAGAGGAGTCCCAAGGGTCGCCAGTGTGGCTGTTTTGGCTGGTGTGACAGGTCTCTGCAAAAAATACTCACATGGGTCTAGGCACCGTTCTAGCTGGCGACTGGAGCACCTGGGTGACAGAGTCACCTATTCAACTGATAAAAAGGGGACTGAAACAGAGAGCCAGGCCAGGAGATTCCTGGGCAAAAAAGTGCCACGAGCCCCACTGTGGCTGTTTCAGCCAGCGCAGTGGGTCTCTGCATAAAATCTCACACAACTCTGGATGCCTTTTCAACTGGCGACTGAAACGCCTGGGAGACAGTGTCACCCTTTCAACTGAAAAAAAGGGGACTGAAACAGGGATCCAGGCCAGGAGAGTCCCCAGTAAAAAAGCGCCATGAGTCTCCAGCAGCTGTTTCAGCTGGTACAGTGGGTCTACACACAAGAAATCACACAAATCAGGGCACCGTTTCAACGGGTGACTGGGATGCCTGGGAGAAAGAGTCGCCTGTTCACCTGGTAGGACCAGGTGATAAGGCTCTACTGGTCCTACCCCCATAAAAAACAGCAATCTGAATTGTGCTGGATTGAGAGTTTCACAGCAAGCACGGCTGAACCCAGGATAGTCCAGCTCTGTTGGGGAGCAGTGTCTGCTATTACCAAGGCAGTCCATCACTACTGAGGTAGTCTGCCATTGCCCATTGACGAAGTGCCATGCCACTGCCGAGGCAGTCTGCCATTACAGAGAGAGTCCGCCATTACAGAGGTGGGCCACCAGTGCCAAGGCAGTCTGCCATTACAGAGAGAGTCCACCATCACAGAGGTGGGCCGTCATTGCCAAGGCAGTTCTCACTATACCTATAGAAACAGGACTGCAGGGAAGTTCACACGGCAGCTGGGTGGAGCCCACAGCAGCTCAGCAAAGTCTCTCCTGGCAGACTGTGACTAGGCTGCCTCCTCGCTGGGCAGGGTAGCCCTGAAAAAAGGCAGCAGCATGACAGAAACTTATAAATAAATCCCTACCTTCCCAGAACAGAGCACCTGGGGGAAAAATGGTTATGAGTTCTGCTGCAGCAGATTTAAGCATACCTGCCCAGCAACTCTGAATGGAACAACAGAGCTCATAGCTCAGCACTTGAGCACCTATAAAGGACAGACTGTCTCCTCAAGCAGCTCCCTGACCCCTGTATATGCAAAGAGTCACCTCATAAAGAACAGTGCAGACTGTTATCTGGCAGTTATCCTTCTGGGACAAAGATAGCAGAAGAAGAAACTAGCAGCAACCCTTACTCTTCTGCAGCTGTGGCAGGTGATCCCCAGGCAAGTAGGGCCTGGAGTGGACCTCCAGCAGTCTTCCAGCAGAGGGGCCTGACTATTAGAAGGAAAAGTAAGAAACAGAAAAAAATAACTTCATCATCAACAAACTGGACATCCACTAAGAGACCCCATCTGAAAGTCAACAACTAGAAAGATGACAGGTAAATAAATCCACAATGATGGGAAGAAACCGGCACAAAAAGGATGAAAACACCCAAAACCAGAACACCTCTCCTCCTTCAAGGGATCACAACTCCTCACATGCAAGGGAACAAGGCTGGATAGAGAATGAGTCTGATGAATTGACAGAAACAGGCTTCAGAAGGTGGCAATAAGAAACTTCTCTGAGGTAAAAGAACATGTTCGAACCCAATGCAAAGACACTAAGAACCTTGAAAAAAGTTTGACGAAATGCTAATGAGAATAAACAGCTTAGAGAGGAATATAAATTAATTGATGGAGCTGAAAAACACAACATGAGAACTTTGCGAAGCATACAGAAGTTTAAACAGCCAAGTTGACCAAGCAGAAGAAAGGATATCAGAGATTGAAGATCAACTCAATGAAATAAAATAAGAATGCAAGATTAGAGAAAAAAGGGTAAAAAGGAATGAACAAAGTCTCCAAGAAATATGGGACTATGTGAAAAGACCTAATCTACGTTTGATAGGTGTACCTGAATGTGACAGAGAGAATGAATCTAAGCTGGAAAACATGGGAAACCTTCTCCAAACTAGTAAGGCAGGCCAATATTCAAGTCCAGGAAATAAAGAGAATACCACAAAAATATTCTTCAAGAAGAGCAACCCCAAGGCACGTAATCATCAGATTCACCAGGGTGGAAATGAAGGAGAAAATGCTAAGGGCAGCCAGAGAGAAAGGCTGGGTTACCACAAAGGGAAGCCCATCAGACTCATAGCAGATCTCTCAGCAGAAACCCTACAAGCCAGAAGAGAGTTGGGGCCAATATTCAACATCCTTAAAGAAAAGAACTTTCAACCCAGAATTTCATATCCAGCCAAACTAAGCTTCATAAGCTAAGGAGAAATGAAATCCTTTACGACCAAGCAATTACTCAGAGGTTTCATCACCATCAGGCCTGATTTACAAGAGCTCCTGAAAGAAGCAATAAACATAGAAAGGAACAATCAGTACCAGCTGCTCCAAAAAGATAAGTAATGGTAAAGAGCATTGACACAATGAAGAAACTGCATTAACTAATGGGCAAAACAACCAGCTAGCATCAAAATGGCAGGATAAAATTCACACATAACAATATTAACCCTAAGTGCAAAAGGGCTAAATGCCCAATCTAAAGACAAAGACTAGCAAATTGGACAAAAAGTCAAAACCATTGGTGTGCTCTATCCAGGAAACCCATCTCACATGCAAGGATACACAATGGCTCAAAATAAAGGGATGTAGGAAGATTTACCAAGCAAATGGAGAGCAAAAAAAAGCAAGAGTTGCAACCTTAGTCTCTGATAAAATAGACTTTAAACCAACAAAGATCAAAAGAGACAAAAAAGGACATTACATAATGGTAAAAGGATCAATGCAACAAGAAGAGCTAACTATCCTAAATATATACGCACCCAATACTGGATCACCCAGATACATAAAGCAAGTTTTTAATGACTTACAAAGAAACGTAGACTCCCACACAATAAGAGCGGGAGACTTTAACACTATACTGTCAATATAAGAGAGATCAATGAGACAGAAAATTAACAAGGTTATCCAGAACTTGAACTCAGACCTGGACCAAGCAAACTTAATACACATTTACAGAACTCTCTGTTCCAAATCCACAGGATATACATTTTCTCAGCACCACATCACACCTACTCTAAAATTGACCACATAATCGGAAGCAAATCCTTCCTCAGCAAATGCAAAAGAATGGAAATCATAACAAATAGTCTCTCAGACCACAGGGCAATCAAGTTAGAATGCAGAATTCAGAAACTAACTCAGAACCGCACAGCTTCATGGAAACCGAACAACTGGCCCTTGAATGTTGACTGGATAAACAATGAAATGAAGGCAGAGATAAAGATGTCCTTCAAAACCAATGACAATGGAGACACAACATACCAGAATATCTGGAACGCATTTAAAGCAGTGTCTAGAGGAAAATATATAGCAATAAATGCCCACATGAGAAACAATGAAAGATCTAAAATCGACACCGTATCATCAAAATTGAAAGAGCTACAGGAGCAAGACAAAAAAAACTCAAAACCTAGCAGAATACAAAAAATAACTAAGATCAGAGCAGAACTGAAGGAGATAGAAACACAAAAAACCCTTCAAAAAATCAATAAATCCAGGATCTGGTTTTTTGAAAAGATCATCAAAATAGACAGATTGCTAGCCAGATTAATAAAAAAAAAAAGAGAGAATAGTCGAATAGATGTAATAAAAAATGATAAAGGGGATATCATCACAGATTCCACAGAAATACAAACCATCATCAGAGATTATTACAAACAACCCTATGCACATAAACTAGTAAGCCTGGAAGAAATGGATAAATTCCTGGACACTTGCATCCTCCCAAGCGTAAACCAGGAAGAAGTCAAAACCCTGAATAGACCAATAGCAAGGGCTGGACTTGAGGCAGCAATTAATAGCCTACCACCCAAAAAAGCCCAGGTCCAGATGGGTTCACAGCCGAATTCTACCAGACATACAAAGAGGAGCTGGCACCATTCCTCCTGAAACTATTCCAAACAATCCAAAAAGAGGGAATCCTCCCAAATCATTTTATGAGACCAACATCACCTGATACCAAAACCTGGCAGAGACTTAACAAGAAAATAAAACTTCAAGCCAATATCCATGAAGAACATAGATACAAAAATCTTCAATATAATACAGGCAAACTGACTACAACATCGCATCAAAAAGTTTATCCACCATTATCAAGTAGGCTTCATCCCTGGGATGCAAGGCTGGTTCAACATATGCAAGTCTATAAACGTAATTCACCACATAAACAGAACCAAAGACAAAAACTACATGATTATGTAAACAGATGCAGAGAATGCCTTTGATAAAATTCAACAGCCCTTTAGGCTAAAAACTCTCAATAAACTAGGTATTGATGGATCGTATCTCAAAATAATAAAAGCTATTCATGACAAACCCACAGCCACTATCATACTGAATGGGCAAAAACTGGAAGCATTTCCTTTGCAGTGTGGCACTAGACAAGGATGCCCTCTCTCACCACTCCTATTCAATATAGTATTGGAAGTTCTAGCCAGAGCAATCAGGCAAGAAAAATAAATAAAGGGTATTCAATTAAGAAAGGAGGAAGTCAAATTGTCTCTATTTGCAGTTGACATGATTGTATATTTAGAAGACCCCATCAACTCAGCCCCAAATCTCCTGAAACTGATAAGCAACTTCACCAAAGTCTCAGGATACAAAATCAATATGCAAAAATCACAAGCATTTCTATACACGAATAACAGACTTATAGAGAGCCAAATCAAGAATGAACTGCCATTCACAATTGCTGCAAAAAGAATAAAATACCTAGGAATAAAACCAACAAAGAACCTAAAGGACTTATTCAAGGTGAACTACAAACCACTGCTCAAGGAAATAAGAGAGGACACAAACAGATGGAGAAACATTCCATGCTCAAGGTTAGGAAGAATCAGTATTGTGAAAATGGCCATACTGCCCAAAGTAATTTACAGATTCAACACTATCCCCATCAAGCTACCAATGACTTTCTTCACAGAACTGGAAAAAAACACCTTAAACTTCATATGGAACCAAAAGAGAGCCCACATACCCAAGTCAATTCTAATAAAAAAGAACAAAACTGGACAAACCATGCTACCTAACTTCAAACTATACTACAAAGGTACAGTGATCAAAACAGCATGATACTGGTACCAAAACCAACATATCGACCAATGGAACAGAACAGAGGCCTTGGAGGCAATGCCACATATCTACAACAATCTGATCTTTGACAAACCTGACAAAAACAAGCAATGGGAAAGGATTCCCTGTTTTATAAGGATGCTGGGAAAACTGGCATGTGCAGAAAGCAGGAACTTGACCCCTTCCTGACACCTTACACTAAAATTAACTCCAGATGGATTAAAGACTTAAACATAAGGCCTAACACCATAAAAATCCTAGAAGAAAATATAGACAAAACTATTCAGGACAGAGGTATAGGCAAGGATTTCATGACTAAAACACCAAAAGCATTGGCAACAAAAGCCAAAATAGAGAAATGGGACCTAATCAAACTCCACAGCTTCTGCACAGCAAAAGAAACAGTCATTAGAGTGAATCAGCAACCCACATAATGGGAAAAAATTTTTGCAATCTACCAATCTGACAAAGGGCTAATATCCAGAATCTATTAAGAACTAAAATAGATTTTAATTTTTAAAATATATTTATTTTTTAAAATTTATTTATTCTTAAAAGAAAAAAACAAGCAAGCCCATTCAAAAGTGGGTGAAGGATATGAACGGACACTTTACAAAAGAAGACATCTGCGAGGCCAACAAACATACGAAAAATTGCTCATCATCACTGGTCATTAGAGAAATGCAAATCAAAACCACATCGAGATACCATTGCATGCCAGTTAGAATGGTGATCATTAAAAAATCTGGAGACAGCAGATGCTGGAGAGGATGTGGAGAAATGGGAACACTTTTACACTGCTGGTGGGAGTGTAAATTAGTTCAACCATTGTTGAAGACAGTGTGGCATTTCCTCAAGGGCCTAGAAATAGAAATTCCATTTGACCCAGCAATCCCATTACACCCAGCAATCCCATTACTTGGTATATGTGCAAAGGATTATAAATCGTTCTATTATAAGGACGCATGCACATGCATGTTGATTGCAGCACTGTTTACAATAGCAAAGACCTGGAACCAACCCAAATGCCCATTGATGATAGACTATACAGGGAAAATGTGGCTGATATACACCATGGAATACTATGCAGCCATAAAAAACGATGAGTTTGTTTCCTTTGTAGGGACTTGGATGAACCTGGAAACCATCATTCTTGGCAAACTGACACAAGAACAGAAAATCAAACACCACATGTTCTCACTCATAGGTGGGTGTTGAACAATGAGAACACATGGACACAGGGAGAGGAGCATTACACACTGGGGTCTGTTGTGGGAAACTAGGGGAGGGATAGCAGGGAGTGGGGAGTTGGGGAGGGATAACATGGGGAGAAATGCCAGATGGGGAGGAAGGCAGCAAACCACGCTGCCATGTGTGTACCTATGCAACAATCTTCATGTTCTTCACAGGTACCTGAAAACCTAAAATGCAATAAAATATATATTTTAAAAAAAGAATATTTGGATGACATGACTCAGGGACAAAATGTAGAGGAACAAGAGCAGAAGGGAGCCTAGATATCATGTAACCACAGAAGAAATAGTATCGATGAAGGCATAGAAAAAGCATAGACAGCTGTAAAACCCTTTAGCATTTGATATATGCTATGTAGGAAGGCCTTCTAGTTTATAAGTCAGATGAAGTATGCTTTTGTGCTGTTTCTAGGCATGTGGCCATGGAGACATCACGTTAAATTTTAGTTCTCCTATACAAGGTGAGACTATGGCTCTTGCTACATGGTTTATAGGTCTACAGGAGATAAAATAATGTATGTTAAAGCATCTTGGGAACACGCCAAATCACCATTTAAATGTAAAATATGTATTATTTTCTAGATACTGACTTTTTTTTTACCACATTGATCTTTCTTTCTTCCTTTCTACTAAATGGGATGTTAAGTGGGCTTGCAATTTCAACCTTTGTGTATGATATAATCTCTTACATTGAAACAAACATTACAATCTCAAAAAACAAAAATAAACATTACAAAAAGTTTACAGGACTACTAAATAAATAGTCTAAGTCAAGAACTTATAAGATGCAGAACAGTTGACACACTAAATTTTTCAAGGCTTACTATGATATATACATAAGATCAAAATGACATTGGATTAGTTCTAAAAAAGTAAGTCTTTGGAAATTTGGTTATGTGCTTGGCATTACTATAAAAGCAATTGGAGGTAAATGGGTTTCTAATTCAAAATCAATGGTTGAGGGTAAGTATAGTCTTAAAAGTATGGCTCATGGCAATGGTTCCTGAAGGCAAATTTATACAGTTGGTGGAATTCATGTTACTACCTGCTTCCTTTTTTTTTTTTTTTTTTTTTTTTAAACAGCCTTTCCATCTGTTTCAGTCCTGTTTGCCTTTTCTCTATTTTATCTCCATTCTAAAAATTTTTTCTGAGCCTAGGGCATATAATCTAATGTATTCATTCATTTTCAAATATTAAAATATGAATAAGTTAATCCTTAAAGGCAATATTTCTCGAAAAGTGGATTGTGAACTACCCAGACTCACTGACTCAGGTGATTTTGAAACCCAGTTCTACTGGAGAAACACTGCTCTAAGAATATATTTTATTAAATGGAAATGCAAGAATAATTTTTTATCTATTATTATAAAAAATGAATGAAACATTAATATAATAAAATAGTGCTTGGAATTTTAAAAATCTCAATTTTTTTCTCACTGACTAAATGTGTGATATTCTTAGCTTAGTCTCTTAATCCCTTAAAATCTCCATTTGCCCATCTTAAAATGGATAAATAATAATAATAAAACCTGCTCAATCTCACAGAGTGGTTTTGAGCATCGAGAGAGACAGCTTGTTGGCTAAAGTAGCTACAACTCTGAAATAATATACCTTTATGTCATTATCTTTATTTTAGCTAATGGTGGAATGTCTTGGGGGAGGAGGCCATTTTAGTACCTTCAGAATTAAACTATATATTTTTATTAATGATAAAAACCTAACCTCTAGATAGCTAGAACCAAAAAATGCAAATAACAACATATTAATTACACATATGTGAACTATAAATTTGAGTTATTATGAATATATTTCAGGAAAAGTTTACAATTATTTCACAATTTCTAGATTGGTTCTCAATAAATACTTACTGAATGGATGAATGCATCTGGAATAGGTTTATATTAGCACAGAACTATTCCTTTTTATTATATTTTCTAAAACTTCCTCATAAGAACAGAAAATATAAAAACTTTAATGCCTTATTGATGTAGCATCATGCAGGAGTATTAATATCAGCATGACAGCATATCAATAATAATAATATGACTAATGTAGAGAAATTCTGCCTTGGGGTTTATGCAAGAATCCACTTGGGTTTTATTCTTATGATTTAAAGGGTCATTACCTATCAATTCAATTACAGTTTTGTCTCGATGAAATGAGCATACATCTGTCAATAACACTGTTTATTAACTCTTTTAAACAAACTCATAATATGCTTAAGAAAATTAGATCTATAGCCACTGCACTCCTAAGGGAACAGTTATTTTTCACTCTTGTGGTTGACATTTTACATAAATCCTTTCTAAAATAACATAAAGCGTTACTAAATATGATTTTGCATTAAGGAGTGAGTTTTCTGTTTGGTTTATACTGCTATTGAATACTGTCTAGTCTCTGAATTTAGAGTTAAAATTAACTGCTATTGATTGAATATTAGTAAATAGTCTAGATTCCCTTTGTTCCTAATTGTCTCCCTCTTTCCTCCTTCTTGCCTTTTCTTTCTTTCTCTCACCCATTCATCTATTCTTCACTCCTATTACCAACAGTACACATTGATTATCTTCTGTGTGCTACTGAATAGATGCAGTAATAGAAGATACGTCAAATCTGTGGTACTCAGCGGAGGATGATTTTGCTCCCAAGAGACATTTGACACTGTCTGGAGATATTTTCACTTGTCATCCTGTGGGAGTGTTACTGGCATCTACTGGGTAGAACTAAATCGCTGCTAATAAAGGGGACAATAAAAAGGACAGCCCTCTACAGCAAAAAATTACCTGTTCCAAAATGTCAGGAAGGCTGAAGTGGAGATACTCTGCCTTATGTAATTTCTGATTTTACCATGTACTCAGTGTTGATGTTACCTCAGCAGTTCCCACCAGGTTCTTTTCTCCTGATTCTTCACAACTTCTAATAGGGAATTCCCGTTAATAATTATACGCCCTAGTAACCTGAGGGAGTCACTAGAAACCCAGTAGTGCCTCCACAGTCAGACAAGCGACCTCATCAAGCAGCTCCCTGACACCACAGCCAGGTAAATCCACAAAGAAGAGAAAAAACCAGTGCAAAAAATGAAACCATCAAAGACCAGAACACCTCTCCTCCTTCAAGGGATCACAGCTCCTCAACAATACAGGATCACAACTTGACCAAGGAGTGTGACGAATTGACAGATACAGGCTTCAGAAGATGGATAATAACAAACTTTTCTGACCTAAAGGAACACGTTCTAACTCAATGCAAAGAAACCAAAAACCTTGAAAAAAGGTTAGATGAAATGCTAACTAGAATAACCAGCTTAGAGAAGAACATAAACGACTTGATGGAGTTGAAAAACACAGCACGAGAACTATGTGAAGCAAACACAAGTTTTAATAGCTGAATTGATCAAGCAGAAGAAAGGATATCAGAGATTGAAGATCAACTCAATGGAATTAAATGAGAAGGCAAGACAAGAGAAAAAAGAATGAAAAGAAATGAACAAAGTCTCCAAGAAATATGGGATTATGTGAAAAAACCTAATCTATGCTTGATCAGTGTACCTGAATATAACGGGGAGAATGAATCTGAGCTGGAAAACATGATCCAGGATATTAACCAGGAGAAATTCTCAAGCCTAGCAAGGCAGTCCAAATTTCAAATTCAAGAAATACAGAGGACTCCACAAAGATATTTCTCAAGAAGAGCAACCCCAAGGCACATAATCATCAGATTCAACAGGGTTGAAAAGAAGGAGAAAATTCTAAGGGCAGCCAGAGAGAAAGGTCAGGTCACCCACAGAGGGACTCACAGTGGATTTCTTGGCAGAAAGTCTACAAGCCAGTAGACAGTGGGGGCCAATATTCAACATGCTTAAAGAAAAGAACTTTCACTCAGAATCTCATAACCAGCCAAACTAAGCTTCATAAGTGAAGAAATAAAATCCTTTGTGGAGAAGCAATTATTGAGAGATTTTGTCACCACTAGACCTGTCCTACAAGAGCTCCTGAAAGAAACACTAAGCACAGAAAAGAACAAGTACCTGTCACTGCAAAAAAAAACAAAAAAACAAAAAAACAAAAAAAACAAATCAAAACAGTTGGCAAAGACCAAAAATGCAATGAAAAAAATGAGTCAACTAATGGGAAAGAAAACCAGCCAGTAACAAAATGGCAGGATCAAATTCACACAAAACAATATTAAATTGAATGTAAATGGCTTAAATGCCCCAATGAAAAGAAACAAACTGGCAAACCGGATAAAAAGTCAGAACCCATCGGTGTGCTGTATTTTAGAAACCCATCTGACATACAAAGATGCACACAGACTCAAAATAAAGGGATGGAAGAAGATTTATCAAGAAAATGGAGAACAAAAAAAAGCAGGGGTTGCAATCCTAGTCTCTGATAAAATGGACTTCAAACCAACAAAGATCAAAAGAGACAAAGAAGGACCCTACATAATGGTAAAAGGATCAATGCAACAGGAAGAGTTAACTATCCTAAATATATACACACCCAACACAGGGACACCCAGGTACATAAAGCAAGTTCTTAATGACCTAAAACGAGATTTACACTCCCAAACAATAATAGTGGGAGAGTTCAACACCCTACTGTCATTATTAGACAGATCAACGAGACAGAAAATAAACAAGGATATCCGGGACTTGAATGCAGAACTGGACCAAGTGGGCCTAATAGACATATACAGAACGCTCCACCCCAAATCCACAGAATATACATTTTTCTGAGCACCACATTGTACTTACTATAAAATTGACCAGATCATTGGAAGCAAATCACTCCTCAGAAAATGCAAAAAACCAGAAATCATAACAGACTATCAGACCACAGCACAATCAGACTAGAACACAGGATCAAGAAACACACTCAATCCCCACAACCACCTGGAAACTGAACAACTTGCTTCTGAGTGTCAACTAGATAAACAATGAAATGAAGGCAGAAATAAAGATGTTCTTTGAAACCACCCAGAATGAAGACACAACTTACCAGAATCTCTGAGACGCATTTAGAGCAGTGTCGAGAGGGAAATTTATAGCAATAAATACTCACCAGAGAAGAGGAGAAAGAGCTAAAATGGACACCGTATCATCAAAATTGAAAGAGCTAGAAGAGCAAAATCAAAAAAACTCAAAAGCTAGCAGAAGACAAGAAATAACTAAGATCACAGCAGAACTGAAGGAGATGGAGACACAAAATTCCTTCAAACAAAATCAATAAATCCAGGAGCTAGTTTTTTGAAAACATCAACAAAATAGACCACTAGCCAGATTAATAAAAAAAGAAAGAAAAGGGAGAAGAATCAAATAAATGCAATAAAAAACGATAAAGGGGATATAGCCACTGATCCCACAGAAATACAAACTACCATCAGAGATTACTACAAACAGCTCTACTCACATAAACCAGTAAACCAGGAAGAAATGGATAAATTCCTAGACACTTGTACTCTACCAAGACTAAACCAAGAGGAAGCTGAAACCCTGAATAGACCAATAACAAGGGCTGAAGTAGAGGCAGCAATCAATAGCCTACCAACCAAAAAAAGACCAAGTCCAGATAGGTTCATAGCCAAACTTTACCAGATGTACAAACGGAAGCTGGTTCCATTCCTTCTGAAACTGTATGAAACAATACAAAAGGAGGGAATCCTCCCTAACTCATTTTATGAGATCAACATCATCCTGATACAAAAACCAGGCAGAGACTCAACTAAAAACGAAAACTTCATGCCAATATCCATGATGAACATCAAAGCAAAAATCTTCAATAAAATACTAGCAAACAGATTGCAACAGCACATCAAGAAGCTTTTCCATCATGACCAAGTAGGTTTCATCTCAGGGATGCAAAGCTGGTTCAGCATATGCAAATCCATAAATGTAATCCATCACATAAACGGAACCAAAGACAAAAACCACATGATTATCTCAATAGATGCAGAGAAGACCTTCGATAAAATTCAACAGCCCTTCATGCTAAAAACTCTTAATAAACTAGGTATTGATGGAATGTATTATAAAATAATAAAAGCTATATATGACAAACCTACAGCCTATTAATATCATACTGAATGGGCAAAAACTGGAAGTATTCTCTTTGAAATCAGGCACTAGACAAGGATGCCCTCTCTCACCACTCTTATTCAACATACTATTGGAAGTTCTAGCCAGAGCAATCAAGCAAGAAAAAGAAAGAAAGGATATTCAATTAGAAAAGGAGGAAGTCAAACTGTCTCTATTTGCAGATGACATAATTGTATATCTAGAAGACCTTATTGTCTCAGCCCAAAATCTACTCAAACTGATAACTTCAGGAAAGTCTCAGGATACAAAATCAATCTGCAGAAATCACAAGCATTCCTATATACCAATAATAGACAAACAGAGAGCCAAATCAAGAGGGAACTCCCATTCACAATTGCTACAATGAGAATGAAATACCTAGGAATACAACTAACAAAGGATGTAAAGGACCTCTTCAGGGAGAACTACAAACCACTGTTCAATGAAATCAGAGAGGACACAAACACATGGAGAAACATTCCATGCTCATAGTTAGGAAGAATCAGTATTGTGAAAATGGCCATACTACGATTCAACGCTATCCCCATCAAGCTACGAATGACCTTCTTCACAGAACTGGAAAAAAACACTTTAAACTTCATATGAAACCACAAAAGACCCCGCATAGCCAAGACAATCCTAAGCAAAAAAAAAAAAAAAAAAAGAAAAAGAAAAAGAAAGCCAGAGGCATCACACTGCAAACTTCAAACTATACTTCAGGGCTACAGTAATCAAAACAGCATGGTACTGGTACCAAAAGAGAGACCTAGACTAGTGGAGAAACAGAGACCCCAGAAGAAACACCACACACCTGCAGCCATCTGATCTATGATAAACCCGGGAAATACAAGCAATGGGGAAAGGACTCCATGTTTAATAAATGGTTTTGGGAAAACTGGCTAGCAATGTGCAGAAAGCAGAAACTGGACCCCTTCCTGACACCTTACACTAAAATCAACTCCAGATGGATCAAAGATTTAAACATAAAACCTAACACCATAAAAACCCTAGAAGAAAACCTAGGCAAAACCATCAAGGACATTGGCATAGGCAAGGACTTCATGACTAAAACACCAAAAGCAATGGCAATAAAAGCCAGGATAGACAAATGGGATCTAATTAAACTCCAGAGCTTCTGTACAGCAAGAGAAACCATCATTAGAGTGAATCAGCAACCAACAGAATGGGAAATTTTTTTTTTCAAACTAACCATCTGACAAAGGGCTAATATCCAGAATCTACAAAGAACTAAAACAGATTTACAAGAAAAAACAAATAACCCCATTCAAAGTGGGCAAAGGATATGAACAGATACTTTTCAAAGGAAGACATATATGAAGCCAACAAACATATGAATAAATGGTCATCATCATTGGTCACTAGAGAAATACAAATCAAAACCTCATTGAGATATCATCTCACACCAGTTAGAAAGGCGATCATTGAAAAATCTGGAGACAACAGATGCTGGAGAGGATGTGGAGAAATAGGAACACTCTTATATAGTTGGTGGGAGTGTAAATTAGTTCAACCATGTGGAAGATAGTGTGGTGATTTCTCAAGGATCTAGAAATAGAAATTCCATTTGACCGAATGATCCCATTACTGGGCACATACCCAAAGAACTATATATTGCTCTACTATAAAGACACAAGCACATGTATGTTCATTGCAGCCCTGTGTACAATAGCAAAGACCTGGAACCAACTCAAATGCCCAACAATGATAGACTGGACAAAGAAAATATGGTACATATACACCATGGAATACTATGCAGCCATAAAAAAACGATGAGTTCAGTCCTTTATAGGGACTTTGATGAATCTGGAAACCATCATTCTCAGCAAACTGACACAAGAACAGAAAGCCAAACACCATATGTTTTCACTCATAGGTGGGTGCTGAACAACGAGAACACGTGGACTCAGAGAGGGGAGCATCACACACTGGGGACAGGTGCGGGGGGTAGGGGAGAGGCAGCGGGGGGTGGGGAGGGAGGGGAGGGATAACATAGGGAGAAATGCCAGATATAGTATGCACCTAAAGTAAAGTAAATAAATTTTAAAAATAATTATACGTAATACTCTTCTGCATTTAGAAGATAGTGGAGTCTTTGCATGACTGTTTGGAGGTTTCTATTTCTTTCATGGTAATCTTAATCATTTTGTGCTACAATTTTTTTTCTGTGTATGATTATTGTAATTTATTAACCACACTACTACAAAAACACTTTCTGTTAAAGATTAACATGAATAGGATGTTTTATGTTTTCTCCAGTCAGTGTGATCTTAGAGAACAAAAGGTCTGGTTTGTAATATGTAATATTGTTTGAGAGGCATTACAGGCAGTGTCTGAGGCACAAACTTGGAGTTCCATACTCCCTGGATTCAATTACAGGCTCTGATGCTTACTAGGTATGTAACCTAAGCAAGTGTCTTAGCTTCTCTTTAAAATGCACATTTTACATAGAATGATGTAGATATTGAATGAATTACTACGATATTTCATTAATATGATGATGTTATTGATTTAAAGGTACAGCATTATTTTATGTACCACTAGGAAAAAATAAAATGCCACCAATTAAATTACTATACGCAATCATGTGTCAGGCATATTCCAATGTCAAAGGTGGTTAAAATGTGAAAAAAAATACATCTTAGAACCAAGAAAATACAGTATGTGTAACGCATTTAGAACTGTGGCAGACACTGAATATACACAAAATATCCATTAGCACTTGAATTGATATATGCACAATAAATCACCACTAGGAAAACAAGCAGTACTGTTCAGAAGGAAGTCCAGAATTGCCACACTGCCAATATTACTCTTGAGGAAGAGAATGTTTTTTTCTTTTCTCTTTACTAACAATACTTATATTCACACATGTTTTAAAGTACCATTAATCATTTGAACATGAACATTGATTATGCTACTCTGTAACAAATCCATTGAAAAAATAAGTGCAACCAACTACCTGGAAACATTTTGTGGGATGAAGAATTTTGGTTTGAAATATCCTTTACTCACTTCTCTACCAGATTTGATTCCACGATCTGTGTCATAGTAGCCTGATATTTTTTCCTGACTGCATTGTGCATGAGAGTAAATCATTCTTGTGGGCTTTCACACCATTCCCATGAATGTCTGTTTATGTTTCTGTCTTGCTATTGTAGCTTAGTCTTTCTAGGTAAGCCTTCTCCATTTTAATACAAACACCTAGAGGAAAGGGACCAGGTGATGATGATTTCTACATACCTAATATTTGGTGCAATTTCAGGTACAAACTAGGTCTACATTTCACTGTGTACAACTTTTGAGTCTATTTTGCGCCATAAGATATAGAAAACATAAATATCCCCGGACTAGAAACTAAGTCAATTTGTGAATAGTATCTACTCTCTAAATGATATATGTGAAGTCTGAGTTCATCATGTCATATTGGAACATAGAATGCATCCCAGTGAAAGAATTTCTCACAGCACTTCTATTAGTCCTATACCTTGGGTGTGAGTGAGCCTGAGCATTTGACTTCTTCTTTTGCTCCAATGTGGAGAGTTTATCCTCTCTCTTTCCCCCCTACATCTCATTTTGACATGAGGCTAAAGAAACCAAAAGACAAAGGCAATTTTAAAGGCTTAAAAGTTTTGCTAGAGATGATGATAAGCTAAGCCAACCAGAGGTGCATCTTGAGTCATATCTGTAAAAATTAAGATTGTGTCCTGAGATCTAAGACAGGTGAAGACATCAGCACAGTTGGAGGATAATGGATAGGACTCTCTTTCCCCATGATCAAACTCAGAAGGAAGAATAATACATTGTAAAGACAGAAAGCTCAACCAAGGGGTTTGAAAACAAAATCAAACCAACCTGTTCTAGGATTTTGGAATGCAAGAATACACTCCTAGAATAGAGCTTAAGCCATTATATATAAACTTCGTTCTCCCTTTACCTGTGAGAGGTGTAACTAATGTGTACAGCTGTGAATGTCTTATCAGATAAGCTGTTTGAATGAAGCTCTATTCCCACATTGGGTAACACATCAAGAACAACAGCAAACGGCAGACTGCTAGTGTGGCTTATTGAAGCCAATAAACCAGCAAACAAAATCTAGGAATAGAGCACACAGATATAGATTTTCATACTTATTCCAGTAGATTTTGGAAACTCAGTCTTTTGAAAAGAAATAGGCGTTAAAAAAAAAAAGCCATAGTAGAAGAAAAAATACTAGTGCTCTAGTATTGATTTTTGGTAAAAGGCTCTGGAAATTTACATTCTAATTAGTCTCCCTCTCTGAAAGATTATTTACTTAAATACCTTCTGATCCTAGTTCTTCTTTAGGCAGATGGTTGAAACATTATGGTAATATATTAATAACAGATGCACACCTTTCCCTGAACTTCACAGTAAGGAGGCTGCTGTCTCAAGAAATTATTAATGGAATTTAAAGTCTTTCACTTCCAGGTCATAGGTTTGAAAAATGCACCTTTGTTGTATCTAAAAAATCATTACTGTCTGATATGTATCATGCATCATGGACTTAGTCCAGATACCACATTGCGTATTAATAAGTATCAATTGTGTATAGACAAGAAATGATTTCTTTTTAAAGGCATCACAATAAATTACCATTCTGGATGGTGTTTTAGGTCACCCTTAGAGAGAAGCACTGTAATTTTGACTAAGGTTGACCACATTTCATAGAATGCTATAGCTTCTTTCACAAACATTTATTTTGTGACAGGGGAAAATAGATGCTTTGGGAAGTAACTTGTTTTCTAAAAGGTTGTTTTACATTTTAAGTATGTCTTTCAAATGTTATTTAATGATTAATAATATCTTGATTGGAAAAAATGTAGTAATTTGAAATACAGAAGAACTTGAGGCATAAATTATATTCTTGTAATCTAAAAGGTTACTTCCTAGAAAATATTCATAGGAAATCTTAGAGATTTAGGAGAAATACAGTGTAAAATCATTTAAGTTTTTTTTCTTAAAATTATCTAAAGTTGCCTGAGAGTGGTCAAGAAAGCTTACATTGGACTACATTGGGGGCATCTTCCTCTGCAGAATGAAGTTAACTTACTCCCAGAATTCCCTACATATATATATTTTTTCAAATTAATGTAGGGTTAAAATGACTATTTTGTGGCAAGTTCTACAAGCTTTACTGTATGAATTTGTATTATGACCACCACAATCAGATTATAGACCATTTCATCATCCCCCAAACCTTGTCTGTACTACTCCTCTATAGAAATATCCTTTCCCACCCCATCTTCTGACAACTGCTATTCTGTTTGCTGACAGTACAGTTATGTCTTTTTACAAATGTCTTATAAATGGGACCATACGGTATTTAACCTTTGAGAATGGCTTTTCTTCACTTTGCTTAACAACTTTGATATCTGTCCAAGTATTATCAGTAGTTTGTTCCTTTTGCTTGCTGAGTAGTATTTCATTGTTTATAACAGTTTATTAGCTCATTGAAGAACATTTGCGTTTCTAGTTTGAGCACATGTGAATAATGGCTGCTATAACCATTCATGTATAGGCTCTGTGTGAACATAAATTTTAATCTCTCTAGGGTAAATATTTAGGGGTGGAATTGCTGCGTCATATAGTAGGTGTATGTTTAACTTTGTAAGAGAGACTTTGCCCTTTTGCATGGCCATCATCACATTATATGTGAGTTCCAGTTGCTCTGCTTCCTCACCAGCCCTTAGTATTGTTAGTACTTTTTATTTTAGCCCTTCAAGTAGTGGCTCAGTAATATCACTTCGTGGTTTTAATTTGCATTTCCCTAATGACAAATGATGTTGGACATCTGTACATGTGTTGTTTGCCATCTACCTGGTTTCTTTGTGTATCTTTTATGGTGAAGTACCTGTGCAAATCGTTTGCCCTTTTTTTTTTTTAAGCTGGGTTGTTTTCTTACTGTTGAGTTTTGAAGTTTAAGATTCAAGTGATTTGCAATTGATTTATTCTAGTCTTAACTTCTCTTTACATTCCCTTAATAGTATCTTTTGCAGAACAAAGGTTTTAAATTTAGCTGAAGGTTAACATCTGTTTTTAAAAATTAATCATGCAGTTGGTGTTATATGTAAGAACTATTAGCTTAATGTCAATTAAAAAAGATATTTTCCTATGCTTTCATCTAAACATTTAACATTTTACATTTAGGTCTATGATCCATCACGATTTAATGTTTGTGGAAGGTATGAGGTTTATGTTGATACCCATTTCATTGCGTATGAATGTCCCAACACCACTTGTTGTAAAGACTATACTTTCTCCATTGAATTGCCTTGAACTTTGGTCAAAAACTAATTGGTATATTTGTATAGGTTTATTTCTGAACTTTCTAATTCGTCCTGTTGATCTAGGAGCCTACCTCTTTGCTAAAACCACAATGTTTTGATCACCAAAACTTTATACTGAGTTTAAAATTATAAAATGTGAGTCCTCCAACATCTTTTTTACCAGAATTGTTTTGGCTAGACTAGTTTCTTTGCCATTGCATGTACATTTTAGAATTAGCTTGTCTATAACTATAAAAAATAATCTAGCTGCATGAACTAGCTAATAAAGATAGCCCCTTTCTCTCCTTTTATTAGGTAGCATAATTAACTGATAAAACAGCCTAGGAGGACCAAGGAGAAAATAGAATTGCCTAAATTTAAAAGAGTTTGAAAAGGGAGGGGCACTTATTTCTAAGGAGGCTGAGACACAGACAAAGCCTGGGTTCCTGAAGCTTGCTCATACCACTTGATCATTCACATGGATGATTTCACATCCTTTCTTCCTGATTTTTTGTTTGAAATAACAAGCAAAGCAACTTAATGGGCATTCAACAGTGTTCAGGTCTCAGTTCAAGAGTGCTAAGTAATTAGTATCATGTACACGAGGAAAACACTAAGATCCTATGATTTTTCTACTGTGCCATTAGAGGTTGGAAATTATTAGTAAAATAATGGTACAATAAGAGCTATTCCAGTATTTTCCCTTTTATTTGCTATGTTCAGTAAATAGGCCTATTTCCTTTTGTACTGCCTGGTTCTAACACATGTATGACATGACAAGAGAGACTTGATGTAGGCTGGAATTTTTAGCTCAGTGTTAATTTGGGGACTGATTGGTAAGATGAGAATATCAGCAGATTAGCAGTAATAAGGTATTTTTGTGAGAATAAAAGTGGAACATAATAACCACTCTGTGTGGGGTGTACCAGCCATCTCTTACATCCTGTTTCTGATTTTCTCAGCTTCATTTTTCTGTGGATCCAGCTCTGCTATGGGCTCCGACTAACTTCACGCAGATGTGATCTAACAGGGTCTCGCCTCATGCCATCTATCTCGCCTCTGCTTCAGGGTTTTACTGTTCACCAAGAGCCATGGAACACTGGAAGCTTCTGAATGTTAACAGGAATTAATCCTCTGTGTACCAAACATTTTGAAGGGTAGTAGCCAGTTGTAAATTCTTTTTCTTTCCCCTTTGTGCACTCAAAGAATGGTCCTGAGATGCAGTTAATATGGTTTCTCAGAGGAAGGTCCCAGGAAATCAAGCAATCAGTCGCATTTATTTTCAGCCACCTGATGACACATTTTCATGTTGGCTTCCACTTTATCCATTCTTCCTCCACTCTTTCTGTCTCCTGCTTTTCCTCGCAGGTTCTGCAGTCCCTAATTGCACATTAGCACTTAGAGCTATATCTAATGTTTTATTTTCTGGGGAACCTTGGCCAAGATGCAAAATAACATCATTAATTAATTAAGAGGCCCATGTGAAGTATAATAAAAAATGAGATAAGCCTTTCCAGTTGAATAGGAATATTAAATAATTACATTTAGTTTAATGCAATGAATTTTTTCCTCCCCTTTCTAATTTGATTTCGACTTTCCCCTTTTCACTGCTGTACACTTAAGGGGACTCTGGTCTTCTGTCTTTTAACAGGTATGTGCTCAGGGAATCTGTACTCAATAAATAGTTGTTAATTACTGTTGGATTGTTTCAATAAAAACTAAAGCAATATATAATATGGAGGTAAAACTGATTTTTATGTCTCATCAGAATTACATAACACATTGCAACAGGGTTTATAACATCTTTGGGTCTTTAAAATAGTTGTGTGAGGTAAGCACGTTTATTTAACTTACGTAGGTTGGTCATTGGGGTTCAGGGAGAAAAAGTAACTTGCTTTAGATTACAGAAGAGATAACTGTTAGAACCAGAGTCATGAGTCTACTAAAATTTTGTTATTTCCCCTTGGTCTTTTTTATATCAAGAGATTGAAATCACTGGGTCTTTTAAATTAGTAAATTTGCACTGAATACATTTATGAACAGTACCACTAAACACAGTCTGGTGTTTCAACTGAAATAATTTTCTAGTTTATATAATGTAATAAACATATGTATGTAACAATGTTAACTTGAAATGAATGAATCAATTCTATAAAAGATGCAAGCTTCATTTCACCTAAGCTTTCATCTTGACATATCCTCTGCCCTTTTATAAGCACTTACTATTCTGTCTCATGTATCAAGAAAATATACTTTTCAAAGCTCTTTGCTTCCCTCATTCAATCCTTATACTTCCTCATTAATGCTTTCATTCGAACAACTGTGAGACTGGCTATTTCTGCTAATAAGAGATATTTCTGTTCTGTTTGATGAACAGAGTCTTGTATTGCAATAAGAAAATTTAGGTTTGCAACTCAAATTTGTTGTGATATAATGAGGCATATAAGCATAAGCAACACATTAACCGCACATACATTGTTATAATATATAGCAAGTATAATACATTTTAGATAACTACATGTAGTCTTTGTTTATATTTTTAAGAATTTCATTTATCTGGGCTAATCTTTGTATTACAAAAATTAAATACTATTAATTTAAAATATTTTAAAAGATTTTTGACAAGCTAAGTTAAATGAAGATACAGTATTTCTTTACTATGGTATGCATCATATTTTTTCTTTTTTTGATAGCTGGCATCTGCTTTTAGCCATGGGATTTCTCAAATGATAGTTGAAGTAATAATTAGTTACTGCTTAGGTATCAACAAATCCTACTTTAATACTTTCTGTATGTACAATAAAGGAGAAACCGAAATATTTTTTTTCTGTGTGTCAACATTCCCACTCCTCGTAGTTCATTAAATCAAGATGATATAAATCCCTGAAGACTGAAGTACAAATTTTAGAGCTGTATTGATTTAACCTTCCCTTTGTAAATATTTCATAGTTCTATAATGTGCAAATGCAGTCACTCACAGAACAAAGGATTGCACTTTTCTGTTAGTATGCAGAGGGGGTAGCTGACAGCTTTTATTATACCATTTAGAAAATAATACATATGAAAATGTGTAAGGATACTTTGTCATTATTATGGATGTCAAGAAGAATTGATGAAACACTGTTTTTAAAACGAGATTTTTGTAAAGAATAATGTGTCATTTTCCGAATATAAATCCATTTACATTTTGTAATTTAGATTTTCTTACTATGTTTTAAAATTATTTACTGGCTCTTCTCAAATAAAAGACTTTATTTGTTGGCCTTTTTTCTCCCCCTCATTGACACTATGGAGAAACTTAAGACTTAAATATGTAATATTTGAGTTCCTTTCATAACAGCACACTGTGAAATCATGGTGGTACAAAAATTAATATTTCATTGAAGGATCCATCAATGAAAAAGTAACCTTTCTCAACTAAGGGATGGAACTATGACTGTAAAAATGACAAATATGTTATACTACTGTTTAATGTTTTCTTTTTTTAAGGTTTATATAAAAATAAAGCCATAGCCAACATAGTGAGTACTGATGTGTCAAGATGTAACAAAATTAGTTTTCTGCTGCCATAGAGATGGCATCAAAAAGAAGATGATTATTTTTTTCTTTTAGTACTTAGTTTGCTAGGAAGGAGGCAGAGAAAAATGGATCTATGGGTGAATGGTAAGAGCCTGGTATTATGAGATATCACTGTGAACAGCTTTCATTAAACTAATAGTTTGGTAATTACCACACACACACACACACAAACACATGCTTTAGGGAAAGAATATTGTAGGCTTTTATAAACTAGCAAGTTAGTGCACTGAAACAGGAATTCAATCGACACCAAAGAAGATTACATTCAGAATTCTAGGAGTACAGTGATGAGGTTTACTTATAAAGACAGAGTTTCTACAAACAGGAACCAGGGATTTTCACTAGTAGGAGGACTCTGATTGGCAGACTTTTCAGTTCCTAATCTATGCTGAGTTTTATCATATGATATTTCCATGAAAACATAATACAGATATGCAAAAGGAAGCCTAATTATATTCCATTTTTTGTACTTTAACTTTTTAAGACTGCAAGGCTGATGTTTATTTCTGTATCAGGGTTTCATGTGTGAAAATGCTCACATACATGTGAGTGTGTGATATTGTATCCTGTGGTACCATTTAAAGTGAGTTTTGTTTTCTTGGAGACGGTTTAGGCTTCGTTGATCTCAATATTTCTGATAATTCCTTCATAGTGCTTTCCATAGAGGTCCACGTTTTTCATCACATATTCAAAAAATATAGTAAAAATACAGCTACTTATAAATGTTTCTGCATGCCTGTCCCTTTAATCACTTACTATGAACAAAAGAAATCTCACTATTTAGGAAACATAGCCATTTTGTTACCCCAAAGGCTACTTTTTATTAGTTATTTTCAATGGTTTCCTTTATATATATTTCCAGGTCAACCCTTGGCTATCTATTCTCCCAATTTATTGTAATAATTGAAATACAGTTACTTATTTCATTCACATTTACAATGTACCAGATACTTTCTCCTCAATGTAAGTTTGGGTGTAGAAAGACTTGTGTCCTGAGGACAATATGCTTTACTTCGATGCATATCCCACCCAAGATTTTAAAAGTGTTCAGGCATAATGTTCACTTCTTGGAAGAGAAAAAAAAAAAACTACCAGGGCACTTGGAAAACACGTATCTATGAAGAGGAGACAAAGTAAAGGAAACAGAAAAATGCATACTGTAGCTGTTTATTTATTCAACATTCAAATGAATGTCAATAAATATTAATGGAACACTTTCTACGTACCAGGCAGTTTCTAGCCATTTGGGAACTGTGAAGAATAAAACAAAACAGATAAAAATATCTGTCCTCCCCCAGGAGCTTGCATTCTGCTGGGGGGAATAAAGAATAAACATATTAATCATTAAGTAATTTATATGGTATGGATAAGTCCTGTGGAAAACAAAAAGAAAAATTGTCATATCAGGACAAGGGGAATCGGGCATGATGGTGGGCTCTGGCACTTTCCACTTTTACATGGGATGATCAGGACAGACTCTCTTGCAAAGATGAGCTTTGAGATCTGAAGGAGGCAAGAGAACTAGCCAAGCAGATATTTGCGGTGGGGCAATTCAGGCAGAAGAAACAGGAAGGACAAACTGGGAAAGCAAACACAAAATGGCCAGTGTGATTTTGAAGCTGCTGAGTGAACTAAGGTGGGCAGGGATACAGTATAAAAGGCCATTGAGTGATCTGATTTATAGTTTAAAGGAATCTTCTGGCTGCTGTTTGAGAACAGACCTTCAAGGGGGAAGGGCAGAGGCAGCACATGAGGAAGCAGCATCAGGTAGGCAAGTGGAAAATGATGGTGACTTTGACTTGGGTAGCAGCAATGCAGGTGGTGGAAGTGAACAGATACTGAATATTTGGATCATCTCCAAATATTTGGATCATTTCACACTGGGATGTGAAAGAAACTGAGGACTTCAAGATGATGTCACAGCTTTGATGTAAACAATGGTGAAGATGGAGTTGATGCCAATAAAACTGTAGAAGACTGCAGGTGGAGCAGGTTTGGGTGGGGAAGGACTAGGAATTCAATTTCAGACAATCAAGCGGAGAAATAAGAAAATCAGCTGCAGCTGAGTCTAGACTGCCCAGAAAGAGGTATGGGATAGAGATTTCAGGTTTTGATTCACCAGTACATGGAAGAGATAAGTGTAATAAACCAGACACAGAAAGAAAAATATTATATGATCTCACTTATATGTGGAGTCTAGGGGGAGAAAAGGTGAAACCTACAGAAATAGAGAATATAATTACTATAGATAGGAGAGGAGGCAAATGGCATGATGTAGACCAAAAGACACAAAGTAGCAGAAAAATGGGAGAAAAAAGTCTAAGGAGCTAAATGCAGCATAGTTGTAGTTTACAGTTTACAAAATTGTAATGTATTAGGGATTTTTGTCAAATAAACAGATTTTAGCTGCTCCTGTTAGAAAAAGTATGTGAGATGATTATTAATTTGCTTCACTGTAGTAATTATTCTATAATTATTTTACTATAATTACTATAATGGATTATTTATTATACACATGTATCCCATACTATCATCTTATAAACCTCAAATGTATACAATAAAATTTATTTTTTAAAAATAAAACCAATTAGTTTGGATGAGATAACAAACAGGAGTGAGTGTTGACAGAGGAAAGAAGGGCAAATAAAATGTTGAACCACTGTTACATTAGCAGGTTGGGAAAAACAAACTTTTCTTCTTTCAAAAAGATGTAGAAGATGAAGAAGATGAAAAGCCAAGACAGTGTTTTGTCCTGAGAGGCAAATAAAACATATCAAGAGGGAATTGATCAACTGTGGTACATACTGCTGATAGGTCAAGAGAGAAGAGGAATGAGCATTAATATTTCAAAAACTTTGAAGGGTTCAAGTAAAATCTTTTAAGCAAATTCCTTTTCTTTGCAAGAAAAATACCAAAAACTTTTGAGGAGTAGCAGGACTATCATCATGAAAAACACATCTTTGGAATCAGATAGATCTGGGCTTGGGTCCCAGCTCTGATCTTCATTAGTTTGTGACTTTAGGACAATCACTTAGCCTTCATAAACCTCAATTTCCTCGTCTGTACAAAGCAGATAATAATACCTCCTTCATAAGGTGATTGGGAGGATTAAATATTTAAGTGTTGGCCTTCTTTCTGACATGAGGAGTGCTGGCAAATGATAGTTGTTAACAACTGTTGCAATCATAATCATTATTAGCCCTAATAGTCAAGGCTGCCTCACATGTGGTCCTATCCCACCTACCCAAATTTTCACTATGGTTCACTGGGATCTTTTGGGTCCAAAGAACCTGCTCACCATCCCCAGAATATTCATTCTCTCTCTCTCTGTCTCTCTCTCTGTCTCTCTCTCTCTCTCTCTCTCTCTCTGTGTGTGTGTGTGTGTGTGTGTGTGTGTGTGTGTGTGTGTGTGTGTGTATTTCCTATTCCATTGTTCGTCTATGTGTTACCCTCAGGTTAGAATACCTTCTATCCATCTCTGACTGTCAGAATCCGACTCATCCTTCAAACCACTGCTCAGTCCCTGTGCTCTTCTGGGAAGTTTCGTTTATCATCTTAGCCAGATGCAGCCTTAATCTCCTCTGAACTAATCTAAATCTAACACTAATAACTGCACTATCAATCTACCTTCGATACACCCTGCATCAAGAAGACTAATCTGTTTATATGCTTTATTTCTCTGAACTACTGAGTGAGTTCTAAGAGGTTACAGATTTCTGTGCCTCTTCAAAGGCACCATTATGGTAATTCACACAGACCTTAAATGTTGGTTGACAGATGATGCTGCTGCTTCCCTAGGGCTGCTTTCATATGAGGACTCCTGTCTTCTTTTGAGAGCCAGGCATTAGATCCTTTCTGTTACTACTCAAAGAACCTTTGGACATTTAGAAGTCTTCTAAAGAAGATGTTCTTATGGTAAAAAAAAAAAAATGCTGTAAGTATTAAGTACTTACAGAGGCCTTGGAGGCAACCCCACACATCTACAGCCATCTGATCTTTGACAAACCTCACACAAACAAGCAATGGGGAAAGGATTCCCTGTTTAATAAATGGTGTTGGGAAAACTGGCTAGTCATGTGCAGAAAGCAGAAATGGGACCCCTTCCTGATACCTTACACTAAAATTAACTCCAGATGGATTAAAGACTTAAACATAAGACCTAACACCATAAAAACCCTAGAAGAAAATCTAGGCAAAACCATTCAGGACATAGGCATAGGCAAGGACTTCATGATCAAAACACCAAAAGCATTGGAAACAAAAGCCAAAATAGACAAATGGGACCTAATCAAACTCCACAGCTTCTGCACAAAAAAGAAACAGTTATTAGAGTGAATTGGCAACCAACAGAATGGTAAAAAAATTTTTCAATCTACCCCTCTGACAAAGGGCTAATATCCAGAATTTACAAAGAACTAAAACAGATTTACAAGAAAAAAACAAACAAGGCCATTCAAAAGTGGGTGAAGGATATGAACAGACACTTTACAAAAGAAGGCATACATGAGGCCAACAAACATATGAAAAAGTGCTCATCATCACTGGTCATTAGAGAAATGCAAATCAAAGCTACATTGAGATAACCATCTCACACCAGTTAGAATGGCAATCATTAAAAAATCTGGAGACAACAGATGCTGGAGAGGATGTGGAGAAATAGGAACACTTATACTGTTGGTGGGAGTATAAATTAGTTCAACCATTGTGGAAGACAGTGTGGCAATTCCTCAAGGACTTAGAAATAGAAATTCCATTTGACCCAGCAATCCCATTACTGGGTATATATCCAAAGGATTACAAATCGTTCTATTATAAGGACACATGGACACGAATGTTCATTGCAGCACTGTTTACAATAGCAAAGACCTGGAACCAACCCAGATACCCATCGATGATAGACTGGACAGGGAAAATGTGGCACATATATACCATGGAATACTATGCAGCCATAGAAAACGATGAGTTTGTGTCCTTTGTAGGGACATGGATGAACCTGGAAACCATCATTCTCAGCAAACTGACACAAGAACGGAAAATCAAACACTGCATGTTCTCACTCACAGGTGGGTGTTGAACAATGAGAACACATGAACCCAGGGAGGGGAGCATCACACACTGGGGTCTGTCAGGGGGAAATAGGGGAGGGACAGCAGGGAATGGGGAGTTGGGGAGATATAGCATGGGGAGAAATGCCAGATATAGGTAATGGGGAGGAAGGCAGCAAATCACACTGCCGTGTGTGTACCTATGCAACAATCTTGCATGTTCTTCACATGTATCCCAAAACCTAAAATGCGATTAAAAAAAAAAAAAGTAACTGTACTTCGCCTGATTAATAGGAATAATAAAAAGGTGATCTTTAGGACTAAATGACAAAGTACATGTAAAAATGCCTAAGATACCGAACACAGAGAAACAATTATTTTCTAGTTATTATTAATTAAAGCACATTTTTGTATACAATTTTCTGTTTCTGCAATATGGGTATTTCAGACCCAGATTTAAGTAAAATTTAGTAGGGTCCTTGTCTGTGCTAGGTGTTAGACTTTTTTTTTATTTGTTTTGTTTTGTTTTTTTAAGATGTTGCCATATTTAATTCCTAAAAAAATCTTACAAAGTTTGAAAGAGTTTTCCTTTTTAAATAACTAAGCAATATGATTTTCAGAATGGCTAAGCAACTTGCCTAATGTCGCACATTTGATATCACCAGATTCCAAGTTTCATGTTCTTCCATTTGCATTAATAATAATTCTAATATCAATACTTCATATGCACTGAATTTGAATAGGGCTTTATACTCATTTAATCATGTATCACATCAGTGTTTTCACCTCAATACACCTATCAGGTTGCTGCCAATGACTGCACGGAGAATAAAGGAAGTCAGGTCATTGCCTCAGAAGACACAGGAAGAAGTTGTAGAGCAAGGATTTAAGGCCAAATAATTTTACTTCTGCAGCCAGTGGTCGTCCTAATCCTTTACAACAGCCATTATTTCAGGGGCTTATTCTTACCAAATGAGAGTCAATGTAAGTAGGGGGAACATACACATTTTGTTTCAATGTGACAAAATGTAGATTTTATAGATTCTGTAGATTCGTCTTAAAATGTCACAGGCTGGAAACCACTAACCTAAGATCTCCTTTTGATTTTTAATTGAATTGCTCCTGAAATGCCTTCAGCATATTTAACTCCATGTTCTTTCTCTTCTTTTCTTTGGTAACTCTTATGCATTCTTCAAGCCTTAGACTAGCTGAAGCCTCTTCTGAGAAGCTTTTCCTTCTACTTCCAGTCTCAATAGGTGCTGGATTTCAGATGTGTGTCCTGGACAAATCTTTATCACCCATCAATCACAAAGTTTTCCTATTGTTTCCCTCCACTAAAGTTAGTCTTTAAATTTCTAACTGACATAGAACCTAGAACATGGAAGGTGCTTAAATAAGTATGTCCACTGAGCAATAAATAAAAATTACTTCCTATCAGCATATTTTACTATTTTTCTGCAGTCAGTGATTCACTCTCAAGCAAAAACATTTCTCTAGCATTGGATTGTACTTCTCCTCTGCTCCCTCCTCTCAAGGGTTTCTCTATCTCATCTGTGTTGGAAGCAAGAACTTTGTTTTGATTAAGGAGCTTTTATCACATCATTTTGAATTTCCCATGTCACTTTTTTATCCTTAAGCTACCAGCATCTCCACTCATTCTGGCTTTGGCGAGTGACATTTTCTCCAAAAATAATGAGTTTTTTCCCCTTTTGCTTTTATCTGAATTCCTAATTGCCTTTGTCTTTGGGTGGGGGGTGTGTGTGTGTGTGTGTGTGTGTGTGTGTGTGTGTATTATATATAGATATAATAGATATGTAAAAATTAGTGTTTTATATACTATATATGATATATAATACACAGAAATATAAAACACTAATTTCTTGATTAGCTAAAACCATGTCCTTAACTCTCATTAACGGAATATCACATAAATAGAAAAGCAAGCAAATGCTGTGACCATCCAATTTTCCTCTGACTCTGAAGATTAGAGAATAAGGGTGTGGTCAGAATAACTTCTGCAACTATGTATCCCTTTATTATGGTCTCCATTGTTGTGACTCAAGGCTAGACTGTTTCAAATGGCCAAAAGGCTAATTTTGCTCTGGAAAATAGGGAGTCAACTTTCCTGGTGCAGTCTCAATAATCTTACAAAGTTTTGCCTCCCTAATTAAAAGCAGAAATTGGGGTAGAAATTGACTACTGGAAGTGGCCACCATGATGAAGCACCTAGCAGGGTCTTGGGACATGGTGCATTTCTTTAGAGACAACCACTACATCATTATTACTAAGAGCACATAAAGGCAGCATAGAATATCTACAAGTGACCAGACTGTTCTCTATTGGACACAGTATTAAGACTTATTTCTGCAATTTCTTATATGCTATTATCTTAGAAAAGTTGTTTAACTTCTCTGAAGTCCAATTTACTTATGAAGTAAAGAATCAAAGTTCAAGATTTAGACTCCCACACAATAATAGTGGGAGACTTCAACACTCCACTATCAATATTAGACAGATCAACAAGACAGAAAATTAACAAGGATATCCAGGGCTTGAATGCAGAGCTGAAGCAAGCAGACCTAATAGACATATACAGAATGCTCCACCCCAAATCCACAGAATATTCATTTTTCTCAGCACCACATTGCACTTACTATAAAATTGACCAGATCATTGGAAACAAATCACTCCTCAGAAAATGCAAAAAAACAGAAATCATAACAATCTATCAGACCACAGCACAAACAGACTAGAACACAGGATCAAGATACACACTCAATCCCACACAACCACTTGGAAACTGAACAACTTGCTTCTGAGTGTCGACTGGATAAACAATGAAATGAAGGCAGAAATAAAGATGTTCTTTGAAACCGACCAGAATGAAGACACAACTTACAAGAATCTCTGGGACACCTTTAGAGCAGTGTTGAGAGGGAAATTTATAGCAATAAATCCTCACCAGAAAAGAGAGAAAAGAGCTAAGATGGACACCCTATTGTCAAAATTGAAAGAGCTAGAGGAGCAAGATCAAAAAAACTCAAAAACTAGCAGAAGACGAGAAATAACTAAGATCAGGGCAGACTGAAGGAGATAGACACACAAAATCCCTTCAAAAAATCAATAAATCCAGGACCTGGTTTTTTGAAAACATCAACAAAATAGACCACTAGCCAGAATAATAAAAAAAAGAAAAGGGAGAAGAATCAAATAAATGCAATAAAAAACGATAAAGGGGATATCACCACTGATCCCACAGAAATACAAACTACCATCAGAGATTACTACAAACAGCTCTATTCACATAAACCAGTAAACCAGGAAGAAATGGATAAATTCCTAGACACTTGTACTCTACCAAGACTAAACCAGGAGGAAGCTGAAACCCTGAATAGACCAATAACAAGGGCTGAAGTAGAGGCAGCAATCAAGAGCCGACTAACCAAAAAAAGTCCAGGTCCAGACAGGTTCATAGCCAAATTCTACCAGAAGTACAAAAGGAAGCTGGTTCTGTTCCTTCTGAAACTGTATCAAACAATACAAAAGGAGGGAATCCTCCCTAACTCATTTTATGAGACCAACATCATCCTGATACCAAAACCAGGCAGAGACTCAACTAAAAAGGAAAACTTCAGGCCAATATCCATGATGAACATCAAAGCAAAAATCTTCAATAAAATACTGGCAAACAGATTGCAACAGCACATCAAGAAGCTTATCCATCACAACCAGGTAGGCTTCATCCTGGGGATGCAAAGCTGGTTAAACATACGCAAATCCTTAAATGTAATCCATCACATAAACGGAACCAAAGGCCAAAACCACATGATTATCTCAATAGATGCAAAGAAGGACTTTGATAAAATTCAACAGCCCATCATGCTAAAAACTCTCAATAAACTAGGTATTGATGGAATGTATTATAAAATAATAATAGCTATATATGACAAACCTACAGCCTATTAATATCATACTGAATGGGCAAAAACTGGAAGCATTCCCTTTGAAATCAGGCACTAGACAAGGATGCCCTCTCTCACCACTCCTATTCACCATAGTATTGGAAGTTCTAGCCAGAGCAATCAAACAAGAAAATGAAATAAAGGGTATTCGATTAGGAAAGGAGGAAGTCAAGCTGTCTCTATTTGCAGATGACATGATTGTATATCTAGAAGACCCTATTGTCTCAGCCCAAAATCTTCTCAAACTGATAAGTAACTTCAGCAAAGTCTCAGGATACAAAATCAATCTGCAGAAATCACAAGCATTCCTATATACCAATAACAGACAAACAGAGAGCCAAATCAAGAGGGAACTCCCATTCACAATTACTACAAAGAGAATAAAATACCTAGGAATACAACACACAAAGGATGTAAAGGAACTCTTCAAGGAGAACTACAAACCACTGCTCAAGGAAATCAGAGAGGACACAGACAGAGAAACATTCCATGCTCATGGTTAGGAAGAATCAATATCGTGAAAATGGCCATACTGCCCAAAGTAATCTATAGATTCAACGCTATCCCCATCAATCTACCAATGACCTTCTTCACAGAACTGGAAAAAACCAATTTAAACTTCATATGGAATCACAAAAGACCCCGCATAGCCAAGACAATCCTAAGCAAAAAGAACAAAGCTGGAGGCATCACACTGCCAGACTTCAAACTATACTACAAGGCTACAGTAATCAAAACAGCATCATACTGGTACCAAAACAAAGACATAGACCAATGGAACAGAACAGAGACCCCAGAACAAACATCATACATCTACAACCATCTGATCTATGATAAACCCAGTAAATACAAGCAATGGAGAAAGAACTCCATGTTTAATGAATGGTTTTGGGAAAACTGGCTAGCAATGTGCAGAAAGCAGAAACTGGACCCCTACCTGTCAACTTACACTAAAATTAACTCCAGATAGATCAAAGATTTAAACATAAAACCTAACACCATAAAAACACTGGAAGAAAACCTAGGCAAAACTATCTGGGACATAGGCATAGACAAGGACTTCATGACTAAAACAGCAAAAGCAATGGCAACAAAAGCCAGGATAGGCAAATGGGATCTAATTACACTCCAGAGCTTCTGCACAGCAAAAGAAACCATCATTACAGTGCATCGGCAACCAACAGAATGGGAAAAAATTTTTGCAACCTACCCATCTGACAAAGGGCTAATATCCAAAATGTACAAAAAACTAAAACAGATATACAAGAGAAAAACAAACACTCCCATTCAAAAGTGGGTGAAGGATATAAACAGACGCTTTTCAAAAGAGGGCATATATGAGGCCAACAAACATGAAAAAATGCTCATCATCACTGGTCATTAGAGAAATGCAAATCAAAACCACATTGAGACACCATCTCACACCAGTTAGAATGGCGATCATTGAAAAATCTGGAGACAACAGATGCTGGAGAGGATAGAGAAATAGGAACACTCTTACATAGTTGGTGGGAGTATAAATTAGTCAATCATTGTGGAAGACAGTGTGGTGATTTCTCAAGGACCTAGAAATAGAAATTCCATTTCACCCAGCAATTCCACTACTGGCTATATACCCAAAGAACTATACATAGTTCTACTATAAAGACACATGCACACGTATGTTCATTGCAGCCCTGTACACAATAGCAAAGACCTGGAACCAACCCAAATACCCATCAATGATAGACTGGACGAAGAAAATGAGGCACATAGAGACCATGGAATACTATGCAGCCATAAAAAACGATGAGCTCGTGTCCTTTGTAGGGACTTGGATGAATCTGGAAACCATCATTCTCAGCAAATTGACACAAGAACAGAAAGCCAAACACCGTATGTTCTCACCCATAAGTGGGTGCTGAACAACGAGAACACGTGGACTCAGGGAGAGGAGTGTCACACACTGGGGACAGTGGAGGGGGCTAGGTGAGAGGCAGCAGGGGGTAGGGAGGGTTGGGAGGGATAACATGGGGAGACATGCCAGATATGGTATGCACCTAAAGTAAAATAAATTAATTTTTAAAAATACACCAAATGGTTTTTATATTGTAATAAAATGACTATTTCAAAAAAAAAATCAAAGTTCATTAAATTTTACAGCCTATGTATGGTATAATAGTATCTGCATGTAGTAGGTACTCAATAAATAAATGAATGGTACATTACATGCTGTGGGAATGTTCATGAATAATATTTACATAAAGAAACTTGTGGAAAATTGTCCCTATGTCCTCTGCATGTACTAGGAACTTGGTTCCTTTTGTATCTGCCTTCTTTTTAGATTGTGTGCTGTCCATGGCAAGGGGCAGCTTTATATTCATATTTTTATCAAGGGTCTAGTAGAGTCCATGGAACATAGACAAACTTTCTTTAATATTTTTAAAATTGAGCTTTAGAGGTACAGTGTCTTCTTCAAGGTCCCTCAGCAAGAAAGTTGTCCACTTGATATGGGATGAGAGTAAGTTATCAAGTCAATGAGCTTTTCACTCTGATTTTCCAGTGGTGTGTGTTTTAGCAGCAATATTACTTCCACTGATGGTTCAAAACTATAAATAAATTGGTCAGTTTTTAGACATAATTTTAAATAAAAATTTTCATCCTTTTAGCTCTATGAGTCTTTCTAAATTTGAAGTATTAATATTGGGGTAAGAATTAAGAAAGAAGGCATAAAGGATATAGAATCTGCCTTTTTAAAGGCACTATAAAGCACCTTCATAAAGGCAGTTCCTTCTTCGAAGTGAATCATACAGCTGGAGCGGCATTTAGTTTAAAGTCCTGGTGGTTCACATTTTTGGCTTTAAAGCATAATTACGCAGTTGGACACTGTGCTTTGGCTACAGTAGGGATAATGCTTGCAAGCCTTTCATTTATGTGGTTTGAAGTCAGAATGAAGTTCTCCAGATTTATTTTTGATGCTTCTTATCTCTAGACAGATCCTTTCCATTAATTGGTAAATGCTTTCCCTCCGTGGATATCAGTTGAGAAACATAAATGTTAAATGACTCACTTTCATTCCAGAGAACATCTCCTACATTTTAGAATGAAACATCCTAATTGAGAATCAACAACCTTTTTATTTTGTTCCTAACAGACAATTAAAGCCAGACTCAAAGTAACTTGACATTCTTGAAAACCACATTACTTAACTGAGTCTATTTCTTGAACTGCTCAATTTAATATAAAGATATTAAAATCCAGAGAGTACATGATCAAGATGAAAAAACTTAAGGCATAAAATAGGGTATAATCCTGAATTAGAGAAAAAGTTCTTAATTGCTTGAAAGATACAATTTACAAACTACCATGAGCTGTCAAAGATGACTGTATTTAACATGGGGTTTGTGGGCAGCTTAGGAGAGATCCATGGAGAATTCTGAAATTATGGTTTAGTCACATTATGGCTAATAGATTTTTCAATTGTAGATCAACTCAGAATGACTGGAGGAAGCTTCCAGGAGTACTTTCTTTAAAAAAGACCTAGAAGTTGCTTCTGTCATAGTGGGGAAGAGAGTGCCATGGGTAAGCAGCAATGTGTATACAATGGGTGCAGGAAGTGAAAGTGACAATATGCATACTACCAGCTTGCAGTTGTGGACCTAAACAAAGCCTCTGGTTGGTTCTGGAAAGATCATCTATCAATTTTATTACTTCCAAAATTATCTAAATATATTCTGGATGTTTCCTTAGTAATCATCATAATTATGCTTCCCTAATTTATCTTAACTCTCCTGTTTCTGAGATTAAATTTGGGGCAGACATCTGCAATATGCCAACTAAATGCACAACAGATTATGGATACTCCAAGTTCTTGAGTTATCTTTTCTTGGACTTCTGATAACAGGAGCAAGCTTGTGTGGCCTTTTGTATCTCTTCCCTCAAAGGACCTCTTTGGCAGTTGGTGAACCATAGACCAATGTGTTGTGCTTTTGTTATAATGGCTGCCTGATAATAGCAGAAGCCTGCTGTTTGTACTGTGTGGGCATCTCCAATAAAGTATCAAATATGCATATTACAAGGTCATATATTAGAGTCTCTGTTTTAGGAGGTCATTGGCTTTGAGCTACTACCCAGAAATAATAATTCTTTTCTTTAGCATAATTTCCCTCAGATCATGTTTAGCTATTAAATCTGCAAGGTCCAAAGTGGACTGCTTTACTGTGGGCACTCTGTAAGAGAGTCTTCTATCTACTAATTGTACATAGATGCTTCAGGGGATCTTTCCAGAATCTGCTCCCAAATTTAATGACTGACGCAAGGCAAAGTTTTTTACTTAGGAAGTTGACTACTGTAAGGTGATTTTGTTGTAGACTCCTGTTTTGCATGAACAGACTCCTAGGATAAAACATGCATGCATATAGCCAAAGAGCAATTGACATCTGCATTTCTAATTTCCCTTGGTAAACTACAGTGAATCCCAAAACATGTCTCAAATCTGTCCTTTCTTTTCTTTTTCCTTCCTGTTTCTTCCTTGCTTTTCTCACCCATCCTTCCCTTTCTCCTTTCTTCCCCACTTATCTCCTCACTTTCTCCATTCTTGAGTAAATAAGTTTGTGAAGAATAAAAAGTAGACATCATTTGTCACCTATAAACTTACTTTCCAGTTGAGGAAATGGTGACAGAATAACGAATTTATAAAATATTGGCAATAAATATGTACTGGTTCAAAACGATGTGCACGAAGCCATTAATTGGTCTTGAGCATGTGCCCTTCATTCAGTTTTCATGAAGGCATCTATGACCCATTTTTATTGCCTGGCTTTTGCATTTACAGCTAATGGCATGAAAAAATACAAATGCTAGAAAATGAATATCCTCTCCCCTCACACATTTCTATAACAGTTTTTTTCTCTATTTAGTTCTTTTGATTCATCAAGTTAATCTCAAAATTGTTGTCATGATCATTTCCAAAAAAATAGATCTGTTCATGTTTGACAGACACAATGGCCACAGTAGATGCAGTGCAAACTAGCTCAGAGAAAAAGGAATTGTTTTAAACACATCTTCCTCCTCACTCCTTCCTGCCACATGCATGTCAGGCTTCTGGTAATTTGAAAATGAACTCAGCTAGTGTATTAGAAGGGTTTCTTCCTTACCCTCTCTTTCTAGGATTAAAGTGTTTGGTTTTAACAAGAACTTCAGAATTAATCTTTGTGTATTCCTTATCTTTTCTTGTTCCACTGAGCTTTTCAAACATAAATGCCCTGAAGCAACATACCGCTTGTCTTAAAACCCTGGAGTCTCGGAGCAAGACACAGGTTTCTCTTTACCACAAGCTATTAGAAACAACTCACATGTCTCTGTTTCTTTCTTGCACTCTGCAGGGACAAACCATCCCTCAACCCCGATCCCTGCCCTGACTGAATCCTTACATCTGTTCCATCAACACAATCACGGATATTGTGTTTAGGTTGTAATACCTAATGGTTAACCAGAAAAAAACCATGACCTATTTTAATATCTTAAGGGCAAAACAAACTAACAAAAACTTCCCACAACAGCAGACCCCAGACGCAGATCTATTGGCTTTTTGTACCAGGAATTCAAAAACCCAGGAAAGGTGCTCAGAGTAAAAGTTTCATTCCTATTCTTTACTGTGCAGTAGGAGGCCATGGTGCTATTTGGTATACAATCTTGTTTTACAAAATTCTAGGAAATGAATGAAATCTATGAAAAGAGAAACTTTAGACAATTTAGATACAGCAGAGTGTATCTGAACAAAGAATGATTCATGAATCCTGCAGCAGTCAGAACCAGAAGAGAATCAGAGAATTCTGCTGTGCAAGTGGGTCGTGAGTATTTATATACAGAAGAGAGAAGTTACAGAAATAGCGCCATTGGTTACAGCTGGGCTTTTGCCTTATTTGCACATATCTGATCCATTGACAGCCTGTAATTGACTGAAGCTCAGCTTCTTCTGATTGGCTCAGACCTATCTGTTACACAAAAATGTACTCCTAAATTAGGTTTCAGTTTGTCTAGGTACTAAGTTCAGTTGTAGTTCCGTAAGTAAAGACTCAAAAGTTCAGAGAGGGCCTTAGGCCAAATTTAATTTAATATTTTTACACCACCATCCCTGCTGTAATATATTTTACAAATCAGACAGTATAAAATAATAGGAGCATTTTGGAGTAGGGCCATTTTTGAAGAGTAATTGTTAAATGATGAAATATGTTTTAACAGCTCACCTACAAAATCAGAGGCTCTCAGCAAGTCTCAGGCCTCCTGGGTCTCTCTGTGCTCCACAAGACCTCTAAGGAGAGAAAAGGCATGAATAAAAAACCCTGGAGAGACCTTTTGTATGCTCCCTTGCTCTCCTGCAGCTCTTCATCCCCAGTACCCCTTTGGGGTTCACACAGACCTGCTGACCTTTTTTGTTTTGCCCTGAGTGCCTCAGCGTCTTCAGTAATCAGAAAAAAGGAGTTTTTTCCATCGTCTTTTAAAGCTGGGCATATGGCTTTTGGTAATATGAACAGGAGGAAAGAGTGAGGATAGAGAAGGAAAGAGAGGAATTTAGACTTTACATTGACAGTTCTGTGACATCTGGTCTAGCTGTCCCCCTGGTCTGGAGATGTGGTCACTTACCTGTTTGTCCAGCCGTACCCGAGAATCTGAAAGCAGACAACGCCCTGGGAAGTGAATGTACTGTGAGCCTTGGATTAGTGAATTAGTAACTCAGCTCTGAGTCAGGTTAGATGCTAATTGTGCTGTGATTGTGAACACCTGGGATCCTCGTGCCAGACCAGCTGACTTGCTTCCTTCTGAGTCCTTCAGTAACCAGTATCTTATCTTGTTCCGTGATTACTCTGTAATGGTATCCCTGACTTGAACCAAAGTTGTGTAGTGATTCAAAGTCGTGTAGTGCCTCCATGATCTCGTAGTTTTTAGAATTGGACTTAATTCTGAGCCCCGGTTTTCCCAATTTTGACTTTTTTTTTTCTTTTTTTTTTTTTTTTTTTTTTTTGAGACAGAGTCTTGCTCTGTCGCTTGGCTGAACTGCAACCTCCACCTCCTGGATTCAAGCAATTCTCCTGCCTCAGCTTCCCGAGTAGCTGGGACTACAGGTGTGAGCCACCACGCCCAGCTAATTTTTGTTATTTTTAGTAGAGACAGGGTTTCACCATGTTGGCCAGGATGGTCTCGATCTTTTGACCTCATGATCCATTCACCTCGACCTCCCAAAGTGCTGAAATTACAGGCATGAACCACTGCATCCGGCCTCAACCTTGAATCTTGAACTCCACCCAGAGCGCCCTAACAGGAGTCATTTGGCTGCAAGACTTTAGCCAGTTTTGCAGTGTTTCCTCTTTCTTTGATCTCTTGATTTTTTTTTTCTTTGTCTACTTGAAAAAAATTCCAAGCTATTGTCATTTACAAATAATACTTAGGACTTGATGCTCCTTTTCTAATATCAATATGGGATTAACATTAGGAGATGTTCCTGAATCCTTCTCTGCCAGAAAGAGTTCTTTGCTCTGGTTTCATATATATAGAATCTGACATCTAGAGCCTGCGTACACTCCTAATCTCAATTTTCCCAGTTCCTCAGCAGGCAGGGTTGTAAAAATGCCGGCCAACATTCCACATGCCTATTCCCAAAACCTATGATTATAATGAGATATTAATATATCTTCCATGATTATGTTATGTTCTGTGGCACAGTTGACCTTGAGTTAGGGAGATTATTCACCCAGGTAGATCTTCCAATCTCATAAACCCCTTTAAAAGTAGAGAATTTTCTCCAGCTGGTCAGAGAAGTCAGAGAGATTTGATGCTGTCTTGCTAATTTGAAAGATGGAGGAGGCCGCATGCCAACAAATGCAGGCAAGTATCTTACTGGCCTCACAACCAATAGCCAGCTAGAAAAGGGAGACCCAATCTGAGCTCCTCAAGGAACTGAATTTGCTAACTACTTAAATAAATGTATAAGCAAATATTTTTTCCAGAGCCTCCAGATAAGGACCATCCAATAACACCTTGATTATGGCCTTATGAGACTCTCAGTGTAGAATCCAGTTGAACTCCCTGGGATTTCTGACTTACAAAAGTGTGAGCTAATAAATGGGTGTTGCTCTAAGCTGCTAAATTTGTGATAATTTGTTAAAGCAGTAAAACGAATATTCCCCATCGTCCTTCCTACCACTGAAGACTTGGTGGAAATAAATTGAAGTTGAAGTAAATTTTAAATCTGAGTGAAATATTCTATGTATTTGGCACATTTTTCTTCCTTTAGTCACTTGAGTTTGATTGAAGAAAGTTTTGGAATTAACATACGCAAGCTGTGAGAGTCTATCCTCTTGTTAAAGAAGGTCCATCATTGTCTTATGAAACATTCCAAGGCAAATTCAATAACTGCTAAGATAGATTAATAGAAGCTTTTATATGCTTAGTAGAAATGGAACCCTAGTCTCATAAACACAATGTACTTCTCTTTGTATTTAATAGGAATTGGCAGAAATGAGAGAGGATTAGGCTTACTGTCAGCCTTAGTGAGACTGAAGGATTAAAAAGAAAACATCACAGCCATTTACTTATCAACATTAGAGACTATTAATACATTTGGAGGAATTTAGTTTTACAATAATACACTTTGCTACATCATTTAATATTTGATTCACTTGAATTTATCTTTAGGGAAATAGTAAAGCATTTAGCATAAATTCTAACTTTACTATATAATAAAATGTGAATGTTTTATGGATGCACACCTAGTAAAATAGGCTTTATTGGAGGGACTCATTTAAGTTAGGCAGTAGTGGGAAGGGATGGATAATGATCACATAAAGTCTTGGTAAGAGCACATCAATTTAAATTCTGTTTTAATCTGGGAATGGACTTCGGTGTTTAATTTGTAAATGTGAATAATTAGCATTGTTTATGGGTTTTCATAATTAAAAAAAAGCTTTGATACAAGGCCCTGAAAAGTAAAACTTGCCTGACTAATAGATGTTTAGAGAATACATTCTGACTAATTGAATTTTCTGGCTGTGAGTTTTTATTTTGCTCATGATAATGAAAATCTTGTTCGAGTATGCTGTTCTACTTTGCTGACTTAACAAGTGTACTATGCTGAAAACGAGCATATTCTGACTGTCTCACAGGATCAAGGTTATTATTAACTTAATGATTGATGTCAGTAACTTAAAACCACTTACATATTAAAATATTTGTTTTTAGAGTACATTTATATGTATTTATCTGGACTTTTTATGTATCAAGAGATGTTTTCTCATAAAGTGAAATTAAAAAAATAGAGAGCTGTGTAAAGGTTTTTGATTTTGGTTCAGGCAACTAAGGGGTATGTCTAGGTGAATGCATATATAATTATTGTGTATGCAATCCATAAAATTGTAGAAAAACAGAAACAGACAAATATAAAAATCGCACATAATCTCATTTCTAGTTAATCTCTTGGGATATATTCTTTGAGTTTTTTTCTATTTATGCAATAGAATTAGTTAAATATAATTAATAGAATATATTACCTATGCTACATATTAAATAAATAATTCATTATATTCAATTATAATTATAATAAATATATAATTCAATAAACAGTAAACGATAAGTATAGGACACTTATGCTTATCAAAATACATTAAAATACACAACAAACTTTAAAATACACAAATTTAAAGAAATATTCAAAATTTGGGCCACATATAGAAAAGATGAAATCAGTAATTAAGAAAGAAAAAGGTGATGGAAAGGGTAGAATATTAGAAATTCAAATGTAAATATAGGCTAACCTCTTTCTGGTGGAAGAGAGAAGTGACACAGAGTAATGGGTAATTTAAAAGGTGTTTATATTAGTCTTGGAATGTCGTCAGAGAGGCAAAAGTACACACATACTCAGACACATGTATATCCCCTTGGACCTAGGTGGGTGGTACTAAGGAAACACTAGGTTAGTGAGAGTAAACCACAAAGAATTCCACCATTGATGAGTAATTGAGGGTGACTCTCTTCTCGACAATGCGCAATCTGTTCCAGTCCCTGACATTCAAAGAAACCAGTGTTCCTGCACAAGGAGGGGAATTTTCGGGTGTACTGAAGGATGTCTTTTCTTCCCCTATAAGTTCAGTCACACATTTTAGAACTGGAAGGAACTTTAGAAACGTTTTCATACTAATTCATTTAATGAAGGAGGATATTAAAATCCAGGGAGGTAAAGTGACATGCTGAGAGTCATTAAGCCTTTCCAATAATGGTCAAGAATTCTTGTTCCGTAATTTCCAGCCAAATCTCTTCTCAATTATTCAATGAAATCAATTAATAAACATTTACTGACTTTCTATGTTCAGGAAGATATTTAAATACAGTGATAAAGAAATTCATTACAATATGTTTATCTTTCAGGAATTTACATGCATGAATCAACAAGAAAGCAAGATCACATATTATTAATAATCATGTGAATTAGACAAAGCAATAACAGATATAATAAGGAGAAAGACTGCATTGGGTTGGAACTATTAGAAAATACTTTTTAAAGGAAGTAGTATAGATTTTGGAAATAATTTTCAGAGTTTGGAAGAGAACTGCCTTTGGAAATATTTATCACAATAATTTTAAATTCTCAAAATACTACATTTGTTGCTGTTTAAAACAATGCTAATTTTGAATTTTATTTAACTGTTAGAGAATGTAGTGTGTATAATTTATGCTGTAAAGTTTTTATTAAGTTTTTTTTTTGCTGTTATTGGTTTAAATTTGTGCAAGTATTTGATGGAGGCTTCAAAAAGTCTACCTTGTGATACTTATTCAAATGTCTTTGCTCTTATTCTTTTCTATTGTTTACCGTACTTTTCTTGTACTTTTCTACAGAAACTATGGTTCTATTAATATTTTCTTGTATTTCTATTAATTTTTGCCTCATCTATTTTAATCTTATGTTAGTAAGCACAAATGTTGATAACTTTTATATCTTTATGCTGGTTTGCACCTATTTTATTAATATAAAATGACCTTGTTTATTTTATTTAATTACCTTTTCCCTTATATTCCTCTTTATCTGAAATGAATATGCTTATCTCCACTCATTCCTTTAATTTACCTGCTGACCTTTGCTAAATCTTTTTCTATTTACCTTTTCAAAATAGCTCATAGTTATTTTACATGTTTTGGTAACAGCTTTATTGAGATATAAATTGTATATCGTACAATTCACCCATTTTAAGTATAGAATTTAATAGCGCTTAGTATTGGCAAAGAGTTGTAAAATCATCACCACAATTTTAGAACAATTTTATCACCCCAAAGCAAAATTCTGTACCCTTTAGTCATTACCCCCAATCACCCTATCCCTATCCCTAGATGAAGCTAACCTACTTTCTGTCTATACAGATTTTCCCATTTTGGACATTTTATATAAATGGAATTATACAATTTCATGTTTGGTTTCTTCCATTTAACATAATATTTTCAAGGCTCATTCATGTTGTGACATGTAGTAGTCACCCATCCCTTTTTATTATAAGCATATACCACCTCTTGCTTATCTGTTCATCAACTGATGGACATTTGGGTCATTTTACTTTTTGGCTATGATTAATACTGAGGTTGTGATGATTTGTGCTCAAGTTTTTGTGTGGACATGTGCTTTCATTTCTCCTGAGTATATACTTAGGAATGGGATTGCTGAGTCAAATGCTAAACCAATGTTCAACTTTTGTATGAAATTGCCAGACTGTTTTCCAAAGTGGTTGCATGTTTTACTCTCCCAGTAGTAATGTATGCGGGTTCCAATTTCTACACACCCTTGCTGACACTATACTATCTGCCTTATTATTATTATTATTGTCACCCTAGTAGATGTGAAGTATTAACTCACTGTGGTGTTCATTTGCATTTTCCTGATGATTTAGAATGTTGAACATCTTTTCATATGCTTATTGGCTATTTGTATATCTTCCTTAGAGAAATGCCTATGGGACTTGTTTTTAATACAGTATGAGCGTCATTGCTTTTTAAGACAGAGTGCCAACCTATTTACATTCACCAACTAAACCAATATCTGTTTTCTATCATTTTATGTTTTCTTGTTTTTGATATTTTACCATACAAACTTGATTTGTTTTTACTTTTTCAAATGATTTGGCAGTTACTAGTACTGTTTTTAATTATTCTGATGGTTTTATTTAAAATTTTTAAAAAGTTTCCCTTATATGTTCCTGGTTATTAAAATAAGATGAAAATTCAAAAATATCCCCTGAGTTCCCCTCAGGTAAAATTAAGCATTTTTGAAACTTTTACTTTCACTTTTCACTCTAGACCCAGATTTTATGTATAGGAGTTTCGCTATGAGGACCAGATTACTGCTATTAGATAACCATATAATCACGTCACAAATATCCTGTTTGTAGAATTACTTTGCATTCAATTCACATTTAGTGAGATTCAGTTCTATTCTACATTTAACTGGATTCAATACAAATTTGACATTTTTAATTGTTTATTATTACATTTCACTTGTTCACTACTTAGTTAACTGTAGTTTGTATAAAATATAGTATTTTTGCAAGAAAGATGAAAATTGGCATATCTAAACACTGACATTCTGGAAAAAATGCTTTCACATGTAAATAGCAAATTAGATAGCAATAAATGTTTAGATTTATAACTTTTCCTTTTAAGAAAGATGATTATTAACATATTGTTAAGTAATATTTGAGACTGTAAAATAAGTTTGATGATAAAGTCTTATAATATTTTATTTTTATATATGTTTTCTTCCAGTATGTTTGAGAATATTTTTATTATTCTTGTATTTGATATTTTTCCAAAGAATGTTATATACAGATTTTCTTTTAAGAATTCTTTTGGTGAAACTTTTTGTTTTCCTTTATTCTTCACTTTGTAAAAGTATTTTTAATTATACTCTTCCTTTGCTTTCCGCAAAATTGCTCTCTTTTTCCTAAGTATTAAGTTTTAAATTGACTCTCTCTTCTCTCTTAATTCAGCCCAGTTCAATTTTATCGAATTATATTCAACCAGTATCTATTGAGCATCATTACATACTGAGCTTTGCTGAGCATTGATGACAGATACAGGCCTTACCTCGTAGAGTTGAGTCTAGCAGATAAAAGCAAATGGTAAAAGAGAAATTATTTTGGGACATGTTCAATGGAAGGGGAAGGAAATAGGCATAAGGTGAGTAATCTCATTTTATCAGTGAGGCCAGGGAAGGTGTTCCAGAGAAAGTAAAAAGTAAAGTGAAATTTAAGGATGAGTAAAATTCAATGAGGGTCACGGTGATACTGGCAGTGATGAATGAATGGTAGTTGGGGAGTGGTAGGGGACAAAAAAGATTGCTCAGGCCACTTGGAAAGAGCAAAACAAAACAAAATACAGATGTGCCATAAAGCAGGGTTCACCAAACTATAAGACATCATCTGATTTTGTAAAATAAAGTTTTATTGGATGACAGTCATGCCCATTGTTTACATAATGTCTACAGCTGTTTTTCATGCTACAATGGTAGAGTTGAGTAGTTGAAGAAAGACTTTATTATGTGCAAAACATAGATTATTATATAGCTCTATACAAAGAAGTCTGTCAACCTCTAATTGTCTGTCTGTTATATGTCTATCTGTCTGTCTATCTATCTATTTATCTATCTATCTATCTATCATCACAGTTGGACCATGCCACAGGATTCAGAGCCACCTAGGCATACATTTTATGGGAGGACAAATTCATGTTCTTACTATCTTTGAGTCATGTAAGGAAAACATAGGTAAAATATCTAATTTCCTCCCAATATTTTCCACTAATTTGTAGTTTATGAAAATCCTCAGATCCTGGCAATTATTAGCCTCATTGTCATCAGCTTTTGTTTTCTTCTGCCTATTGGTCTGCATTAGTCAGGTTTCTCCAGTGGGAAAGAACCAATAGTGTGTGTGTGTATATATATATATATATATATGTGTGTGTGTGTGTGTGTGTGTGTATATATATATATATATATATATATGAGTTTATTAGGGAGAATTGGCTCATGTGATTACAAGAAAAAATTCCTACAATAGACTATCTGCAAGATGGGGAAAAACAAGCTGTAGTAACTCTGTCCAAGTACAAAAGCCTCAAAATCAGGGAAGCCAGCGGTGCAGGCTTCAGTCTGTCACCAAAGACCCGAGAGCCCCCAGGAAGCTGCTGGTGCAAATACCTGAGTCCAAAGGCTGAAGAACCTGGAGTCTGATTGTCCAAAGACAGGAGGAGAGGAAGGAAGCGTCTGGCACAGGAAGAAGAAATAAAGCCAGAAGACTCAGTGAGCTAACTTATCCCATTTTCTTCCACCTGCTCTGTTCTAGCCATTCTGGCAGTCCATTGGATGGTGGCCACCACATTGTGGGTGGTCTTCCTCTCCTAGTCCACCAGCTCAAATGTCAATCTCCTCTAGCAACACCCACACAAACACACCTAAAACCAATGTGTCACAAGCCATCTAGGCATCCCTCATAATATTAAGCTGATGCCTAATATTAACCATCACATGGTCTTTTAGAGAGAAATTATGAGAGACCACAACAGGAAAATCTACACAGATACAATTATAAAAATGAATTATATGTGCCACTTGAAATGTTATAATACAGTAATCTATTTTTGTTGGGTTGGGAATTGGTGACATAGCCTAATCTTTAACCTGTAGGTTGTTCTAATCTTGTTATTGATGCCATTATTCTTTCAATTATCTGTTCTTAAAATATTCAGTAAATCTTGATGCTCTCCTCTATTCTTATCTATCATGTCCCTTCCTTTCTGATTAAAAAAATAATTCAAGCCTATATACATTGGCATTGATGTGCTTCTTGGTCTCTTTCTCTCCAGTTGCCCTTTGCAAATACCTATTTGTGTGCTTGGCCAGGTTAAGATGTGCAACACTATTTACCACTAGTGCCCTTATTTTTACTCCATTTTCTGAAAACTCCCATGATGCTCCATTGCGTGTATTAGAGTTTAACAAATTTTGGGTCAAATCTGACACCCTGCCTGCTTTTGTATAGTCTGTCAGCTAATAATGGTTTTTACATTTTTAATGGTTTCAAAAAAAAATCAAAAGAATAATGTCATCTTCTGATATATAAAAGTTACATGAAATTTAAATTTTAGCCTTCATTCAGTGTTATTGGGACACAGACACAGTGATTTCTTAATATAATATCTATGTTTTCTTTCACCTACCATGGCAGAGCTGAATAGTTGCAATGGAGATGGTATGGCCTGCAAAACCTAATATATTTGCTATCTGGCCCTTTACAGAAAAAAATTGTGGACCTCTGGCATATAGGAATGCCAACTTCTTCTTATCACCTATTTTATGTAATCTGACCTCTACTAATTTTCCAACGCCAACTATCCGTACACCAGTCTTCACCCAATTTGACTTCTTTGTAAATGTGAGCATTTCTGCCTTAACTTTGCTATAGTATGGATCCTGCCCATAACTTCGGGCTCTTTGTTTCTGCTTAAGGACTGCTTTTTCTTCGTGATTGATTTAGCCTCACTTATAGTCTTCCTTTATTTGTTCCACCTTCCGTGTGTAACACATAATAGTTGCTTCTTTTTTTAAATTATGTGTGTGTGTGTGTGTGTATATATATATATATATATATATATATATATATATATATATAATTGCGCTTTAGGTTCTGGGGTACATGTGCAGAACATGCAGGATTGTTGCATAGGTACATACATGGCAATGTGGTTTGCTGCCTCCATCCCCCGTCACCTGTATCTGGCATTTCTCCCCATGTTATCCCTCTTCAAACCCCCTACCCCTCACTGTAGCATCCAGGAAAAGAAATGAAATTGGTGAACATCTAGCTGGGTTCTACTGTATTACCAAATAGATGTTAACTATTTTTTGACTGTTTGAGGCAATAAGTTGTACTCCTATTTATATCTGCAGTCATGTGGTACAGTGCATTGTAGGAGCTAAGTAAATATATCTTGACGATGCTTATGCCAACTTCATGTTCATTTTAAGTCTGTAAAGTCACCTTCTTTTTAAGTTATTGGCTCATTTGAGATGCCAGGCTAATTTCAGCCACTGTTACATACACTGAAGTACTATCTTATTTTAGTGACTTGAAAGGAACCGTCATAGTATGTAATACCTAACAACAGAAGATTCCTTTGAAGGGTTTTTACCCCAGGACTTCTATCTTTATTTTAGGGTCACATCATTGTCAGAGTGACTAGATTTGTACTGGTTTAGCCAAGTGTCTCCTAGATCCTAATATGTGTTTAAGATTCTATTGGAAAGTCTTTGTTATACAATGAAGCTGATGATAATAGCAAATTCTACATGTGGTTTGGATGTGAATTTTCCATTGCAATGACAAAATTGGCTAAGTCTCAACAATAGTAATGAACATCCCTCTTACTCAAATGAACCCTGTGTGGCATTTTCCGTGCACAAAGAAGCAGTTGCTTTCTCATTGCACTCAAGATTGAGTTATCGTTATTGTTTAGTTCCTAATGAACGCTGATAAAATATTCAGTGATGCCTGATATTTTTATCTGTTTCTTAAAGGAGTTCTGAAATGATGCTCTTGAGTGTATAACTAAAGGTATCCTGTAATAAAAGTACATAAAAATGGGTCAACAAAATGAAAGTGTTAATAAAAATGGTCTCTATGATGACTTCTAAAGGATGCTTGCTGCTGACCTGGCTTTTATTTCTTCTTTAAATATTAATTGTTGATTTGTTGGTTTGAAAGCTTAGCTTTAAGTACTGATGGAGCTATAGCTACAGATTTCTGTCTTTTTATTCATTTGAAAGAGAAAACTGGATTCTACTACTCCCATGAGGAGTGCAGGGGTTTGCGTGCGAGTTTCACCTATATGTGATATGTTGTTACTACACTCGCTGAGTCTCCATGTTTCGTTTTAATACATAGTTGTGCTAGAGATGTTGGTGAGAAAATTTTCCCAGGAAATATAGCAGAGCAATAAAAAGAAAAAAATAAAGAGCAAAGGCAGCACTTTCCATTCTGAATGTGTCTCTTTCTAATCCTATCTCAACTCTTCACACATCCCAAGGAGGTAGTTCAATATAATGGAAATTATAAACTTTGGTGTGTAACCATTTTTTCACCCTGCAATTTAAAACCAACATGACTTTCAGGGGGATTCTTCATCTATAAAACGTGGGATATCATCTATTTCATAAGAATGTTTTGAGACTTAATTTTGATAATGAGTACAAAACAGATACCATCCATGAAAGCATGCATTTTGCATATTCATAAAAGCTCTGAGTTTATCTTATCTTAGTTTTCCTAACCTTTTATATTGCTGACTCTGTTCTATTCACTTATGTACACATTTACTTTTACGTGGCTAAAGGACATGTGCCTTTGAAAGCTGCCTTCAAAATTGTTAGAAAAAGTTGGAGTGTGCCATTTGTTACTTCTTGGCACTGAACTTGTACTTCTTTGTTCTACTTTGTGCTACTGGGGCAGGACTCAGCAAACAACATTTTTTCTTTTCCTCTGGCTCAATATTAGGCTCTCCTACTGTTGAGCACACAGGGAGATTGTGAGGCTGCAGGGAGAAGAGGAGACTTGCTGCTTTCTGGTTTTGGGTTTCACATGTAGCTGTTTGTGATAAAATCCACTGGTTTCATCGCATAGGTGGGCAAGGAGTTTTTGAATCTCACACTTAAAATCTCTATGTTTCTTCTTACTCACTTTTCTGTCAGCCCTTGGGGAGGGAGCCACTTCCAGAGTTCCTATTTCTGTTACACCTTAGAATTCCCTTCTACCTCATCAGTTGTTAACCACATTCTACTCTGGTTAACCATCATAGTTAACAGTTCTTCATTCGTTGCTCAAATTACTGGTGGGTTTCTCTGTCCCTGATGGCTACATGGAGAATAAAAAAGTCTGGAAATATCGACTAACTTCAAAATGACTTTCTCATTTAATATATTTGAGCCAGGTATTTCACTGGGAGTATGAAAATGAATAAGATAAAATCCCTCCACTGAAGGAACTCATAGCACAGTCCATTTATTTTATACCATAGAATCATATTGTGGAAGGAATGTTTGAGATCGATTTGTTTAGTTTTCCCACTTATTTCCAACTTGCTTGTAAAGCAACTATAGGTAAGTCATCTTCAGTTAGGGCTTCAGCACTTTCATGAGAAAACACTGCATTTTTACCTTCACGGATTATTATCCTGTTCATCCTCATATTGGAAGAAAATGTATTACCTTTTAATTTCCATTCTTGAAATGAATTCTACCTTCTGATATACTTGATTAATTCAATAAATATTTACTGGGCACCTTCTATGTACCAAACATTGTTCTGGATCCTAATAATGCAAATATAAATAAAAGCAGAGATTCCCTCCCCTCATTGAGCATACATTCTAATGTAAAGGCAAAGAAGAAATGAGTCAACAAACAAAGAAGATAATACTGAAAGAGGAGGAAATAAAAAAAGGTGGTACCTAAAAAGTGTCTGGGGAGATGGAATACTCCTTTAGGGAACATAGTCATCAAAGTCCTCTCTGGGATCATCATCAGAAATGGTCCAGCATTTCAGATCTGACAAAAATGGGCACAAAAGCAAGTGGTATAAGATGTGGCCTGAGTGGTTACAGGTCCACATGTGATTAGGAATAGTATACATCAGAAACACAATGAGGATTTCAAGCAGGGAGTACCATCATTTGCTTTGCAAAAAAAAAAAAAAAGTTTGTCCCATGAATATTTGTATCTAGTTATTTACCCTGTATCTCTTCCCTGTCCCCTGACCCAGTGTTATCTCTCTCCATGTTAAAAATTCTTAGCTCTTTCAATAGTTGCAGCTTTCTCATTTTCTCATAACACACTTTCCAGGCCCCTATTATTTTAACCATCCTCAAGACTTATACTATTTATTTCCCCAGATCCCAGAATTAAACACTTTATTTTCATTATAAATATGACTTATCAGTGTATATAAAGGGAGCCTGTCAACTTATTAGAGCACTGGGTAAGTATTAGCTGATTAGAAAAAAATTTGATTAGAAGTGAGCTTAGTTATGTTCTTGACTTTTGCTGAGCTGGGGCTTAGTTAATATGAAATACAGTGAGGTCAGATGGCTTTAATCTTACATTTCATTTTTGTGGAATTGAATTCTTGTATCTGAATACAAACATTTTAAAGGTTGTCTGGTTGGTATTATCAAAGAGTTTTTATCATAGGTATCTTTTGCTTTGAAAGCACCTAGGTAGGTATGAATTGCCTTTCAGAAATTGCCATAATTAGAAATCAGATGTGAGAGATTTTGAAGTATCTGAGTGAACTTTAGAAATTAAAACTAGAATTCCGACACTGTCCAAGTGACCTACGAAATTTCAATATTTGGGAGTTCCTCAAAATTCTTTCCTGCTTTTCCATATCAGATACTCTAGAAAGAAAGCTTTGTTACAGAGCGAGAAGAAAGTATCTTGATTCTGTGCTAAAATACATAAACAGTCCTTCTGCTAACTTGGATTTACGAGAACATACATGTGGATCCTGCAAATAAGGAATAGATTTGAAGTCAATAGAGAAACCTGTGAGAAATATTTTTAAAAGACTTATATTTGCATTAGAAGATATCTGAGAAATAAGATAAATGATTTTACTTGAAAAACAACTCTCAAACATTAACATACACAGGAGCTATTCTTTCTGGACTTCTTGTTCTGTAAGCAAACTTAAACCTTACTGTAATAGGGTTTTCTCTGTGTGTAGATGAATGAAATTCTAACTTATTGAGAATTTTGTCCACAAATATGGATGAATTTAATCTGTTGTTTCACAGAAAATCTCTTCTATGGAGTCGGCTATGTTAGACTAAACTCAGCCAAATCTAAACTCAGCTAAGTCTAACACTGCTTATTGATCATTTAAGCAAAATTTTGAAATTAATGTCATCAAGGAAAATGTGTCATGTTTATATTTCTATGGATTCCTCACAGTAGTACAAAAATATTGGCTGAATTTAACTCCCTTTTTTACTGAATAATCACATAGTTCATCTCAAGTGAAAACTAGGGAAGAAAGTAGATCTCTGCTTGTGCCTTTTCTTTTGTCTTTGCTTGCAGGCACAAGTGTACGTGCGCATGCACACATACCCTCACACACACAGAGAGAGAGTGTGTGTGCAAGAGAGATTAAGATTTTCTACAAACCAATACCATGAAACAAAATAGTGCCTCTTCTTTCTTTATTCCAAGACCTTCAAATGCAGGTAGGGTTATGGATCTTTGGCTGTTTGCCTACCTTTTAGTGCAAATTACCTTCAAGATGAAGGCCCTTAATCACAATGGATTTAGCCTGCCCTGCTATATAATGCTGACAACTCATGCCTTATTAATGAGTATTTCAAACATCCATTCCTGTGTATCTTGTCTTATATGACAGGAAAACACACCAATAAATCTTTTCTCCCCAGTTCATCACAGGTTTTGACAACAGGAGTGTGAGCAATGACAAAAAGGCATAGAGATTAAAATGATGAACCTGCGGCTCCACAACTTGTATCAGAATCTCCTTTCTTGAAATCACAGGTACCTGATCATCTTACCATTGCTAAAGACTGTTTAAAAGCAGGCTTAAATTGCCAATGTAGTCAACAGCAATTAATTTTACTAAGCCCAACATCAGAAGAACTGATCAAAATCCTTGTTTCAAAAGGTCTGACTACAAAAGCAAATGGTTTAGGGACTGTTCCGTATCAAGAATCTTTCATCATAATGATAGAATATTGTCTCTATTAGCCTGTGAAATGCCATAGAAAACATGAAAATAATTCCAGTCTATTATTTTTAGCAAAATTATTAGCAAAATTTAGCAAAATGTTGTTGATTCTTAGCAAGATAAATACCTATAACACCTGTGGTTACGGTTCTTTGGGTTTTCACAAATGCATGATGTCAGGTAAGCACCCCTTACAGTATTATACAGAGTAGTTGTACTGCTCTAGTAATTTCCAATTATTTCCTAACTTATGCTACAGCCCCAGTTTAAGCCCCCAACAACGACTGATTTTTTTTTACTGCTTCTATAGCTTTGACTTTCCTATAATGTCATATAGTTAGAATCATACAGCACGCTGCCTTTTCAGACTGGCTTCTGTCTCTTGGCAATATGCATTTAAGGACACTTTGTCTCTTTTCATGGCTTGGTAGCTCATTTCTTATTAGCACTGAATAATGCTCCATTGTATGGATGTTCGAATGCTTATCTATTAATTTGTCTATTGAAGTATATGTTGGTTGCTTCCAGTTTTTGGAGAGTACAAATAAAGCCGTGATAAACATCTCTGGGCATGCTTTTGCTTTGAATTTAACTTGGTAAATACCTAGAACTTCAATTGCTGCATTATATGATATGGTTATGTTTAGGTTTGTAAGACTCAAACTTTCTTCTAGAGTGGCTGTGCCATTTTGCATTTCCAATGGAATAAATAAGAGTTCCTATTGTTCTATCTCCTGGCGAGCATTTGATATTGTCAGTATTTTGAATTCTAGCTATTCTAATAGGTGTGTGGTGGTATCTCATTGCTGCTTTAATATTTTATTCCCTAGTGACATATAATGTTGAGCATTTTTTTTGTGTGTGCTTATTTGCTGTATCTTCCTTGGCTAGATATCTGTTCAGATCTTCTGTCCATTTTTAATTGAATTTCTTCTTTTCTTAGAGTTGAGTTTTAAGAATTCTTACATATTTTGGTCATAAATTCTTTATCAGACATGTGTTTTGCAAATATTTTCTGCCAGTCTGTGACTCATCTTTTCATTTTTAAATAGTGTTTCTCATTGAGCAGAGGTTTATATTTTATTAAAGTTAAACTTAACACATTTTTTCTATCATCTATCATGGTTTTGGTGTTACATCTAAAATTTCTTCACCAAGACAAAGGTCACCTGGATTTTCTCCAGTGTTATTTCTTAGAGGTTTTATAGTTTTGAAGTTTAAATTCAGGTATATGATCCATTTTGAGTTAATTATTATGAAAGGAATAAGGTCTTTGTCTTGATTCATTTTCTTAACATATGGATGCACAACTTTTCCAATACCATTTATTGGAAAGACTGATTTCTCCATTGAATTGGTTTTGTTCCTTTGAGAAAGATTAGTTGACTTAGTATGTGTAAGTCTCTTTCTGGGCTTTCTATTTTGTTGCATTGACGTATTTGTCTATTTTTCTCATCACATGGGCTTAATTATTGTAGTATCTTAGAATGAATTGAAGTTGAGTATTCTCAGTCTCTTCCTACTTTGCTCCTTCTCTTTGTCTTCTTCTGTTTTATGTTGGCTATTCTAGGTCTTTTGTCCTTTCATATAAATATTAGAGTTATTTTTTTCACATGCTGATTTTTCTCATTTAGCCTGAGTCTTGATGTGATAGATTAACTGATTTTCAAATATTCAACTAGTTCTTGCATAGCTTGAATAAATTCCACTTGGTTATAAGGTATAATTATACACTATTTTATAGACTGTTGGATTAGATTTGCTAACATTTTGTTTAGAAATTTTGCATCTATGTTCATGAGAAATACTAGTCTGTGGTTTTCTCTTCCTGTAATGTCTTTGGTTTTATTATCAGGTTAATTCTGGCCTCATAGAATAAGTAAAAAGTGTTAACTCTGCTTCTATAGTTTGAAAGAGCATGTATAAAGTTGGTATAATTTATTCCTTCAATCGGTAGAACTAATCAGTAAAACCATTTGGGCCTGTGCATTCATTATTGATAGGTTATTAATTATTGATTCAATTTCTTTTATAGATATAGGCCTATTCAGATGAGCTATTTCTAAGTTTTGATAGTTTGTTTATCCAAAAAAATTAGTCCATTTTATCTGACTCAAATTTATAGACAGTATTGTTCATAATATTCCTTTATAACCTTTTTACTGTTAATATCATCAGTAGTGATAACTATTCTTTCATTTCTGATATTAGTAGTTTATTTATTTCTTGTCCTACTTTTTCTTGGATAGCCTAGCTGGGATTTTATCTATTTGATTGATCCAAAACCAAGAACAAAACAAATAAAAATGCACCAAATTTTGGTTACATTGATTTTTTTCTAGTGATTGACTACTGCTATAAGTATTATTACTTGTTTTAGGTTTAGATTGCTCTTTTTGTCTCATTTTCTATTGTGGGAGCTTATTGATTTTAGGTCTTTCTTCTTTTTAAATATATGCAATGAATACTATAAATTCTCCTCTAATCCCTGCTTTTGCTGCATCCCACACATTTTGATAAATTGTATTTTAATTTTTATTTAGTTCAAAATATGTCAAAAATTCTCTTAAGATTTTTTTTCTTTGATCCATATATTATGGAAAAGTATGTTATATAATAACTAAATATTTTTGAATTATCCTGATAACTTTTACTGATCTCTAGTTTAATTCCTTTGTGGTCTGATAACATGCTTTGCATAGTACCCATTCTTTTAAATTTGTTAAGATCTGTATAATTTCTATTCTTTTAAACTCATTAAACCCAGAATGTTGTCTATCTTTGTGAACATTTCCATGTGAGTTCAAAAATAACTTGTATTTTTCTGTGATTGCATAAAGTATCCTATAAATATTGAATAGATCAAGTTCATTGAAACTAATATTCAGGTCAACTCTATCTCTACTCATTTTCTAACTTCTAAACCTGTCAGTCACTGACAGAAAGGTATTGAAGTCTCCAACTATCATAGTGAATTCATCTGTTTCTCCTTGCAGTTCTGTCGGTTTTGCCTCATGTATTTTGACATTCTGTTGTTATATACATACACATTAAGAACTGTTAAACTTTGGAGAATTGACCACTTTGTCATTTATGTAATACCCTTTAGTGTACCCCATCATTTTCCTCACTCTGAGGTTTTCTTTGTCTGAGATTAATATAGCTACTCTAGCTTTCCTTTGATTAGAATTAAGATGGTTTTTAAAAAATATTCCTTTACTTTTAATCTGTCTGTGTCTTCATATTTAAAGTGGGTTTCTTCTACACAGTATATACTTGAAGTTTCCAATCCACTTGCTAGACTCCATCTTTTAATTGGAAATTTTTAGACCAGTATTAAAACATAAAGTGATTGTTTATATAGTTGTATTAATATGTACCATGTTTGTAAATGTTATCCATTCATTTCACTTGTTTCTTTTATATCTTCCCTCTTTTTTCTGCCTTCTCTGGTTTTGATTGAGCATTTTATATGCCTCAATTATATCTTCTTCATGGCATATTAGTTCTACTTCTTTTAAAATATTTTTATGTGATTGCACTAGAGTTTGCAATGTATATTTAAAACTAATCTAAATTCACTTGCGAGTAACATGTGAGGGGCAGTGTAGGTACATTGTAAAAGAGCATTCCCAGTTCCTCCCTCCCTACCCTTATAATGTTGTCTTTCATTTCACTTATCCATACGCTATGGTCACTCAATACATTATTGCTATTTTTGCTTTGAAAAAATGATTATCTGTTAGATGAATTTACAAGAAGAAAAAAGGAATCGATTTTACTTTTATTTATTTCTTTTCTTCTGCTTTTCTTTCCTTTACATGGATCCAAGTTTTAGATCATTTCCCTTCTCCCTCAGGATTTTAATATTTTCTTGTGGGGGAGACGTATTAGTGATAAATTATCTTAGCTTTTGTTTGAGAAAGTCTTTATTTCTCTCTTACTTTTGAAGGATAATTTCACTAGATATAGATTCCTATGTTGGTGTTTGTCTTTCTTTCAACACTAAATATTTCACTCTGCTCTTTTCCTTTTTTTTTCATGTTTTTAAACAAGAAGTCAAGTGAAATTATTTTCCTTGACTGTTTAATAAGTAAAATGCTTATTCCCTCCTCTTCTTACTTCTTTCAAGACATTCTCCTTTTCTCTGGTTTCCTGAAGTTTCAATATGATATTCCTAGGTATAGGGTGGTTTTTTTTTTTCATTTTCTGTTTATCCTGATTGGATTTTTCTGAGCTTCTCAGATCTGTGGTTTGGTGTATATCATTAATTTTTGAAAATTCTCAACTTGTATTAATTTTTTTTTCCTTTCTCGCTCCTCCTCTTTCCCAATTAAATACACGTTATGCTTTTTTACTATTGTTCCATCATTTTTGGATATTCTGTTCCTTTAATTCTTTTTCACTTTAAAATTCACTTTGGAAAGTTACTATTGATATATCTTCAAAATCATTTATTATTTTCTTGACTGTGTTCAGTATATTGAAATAGGTGTTCATTTTTCTTATACTACTTTTGTTCTTTTTGCTGCATTTTTAAAAATTATTATACTTTAAGCTCTGAGATACATGCACAGAACATGGAGGTTTGTTACATAGGTATACATGTGTTATGGTGGTTTGCTACACCCATCACCCATCATCCGCATTAGGTATTTCTCCTAATGCTATCCCTCCCCTAGCTCCCTAGCCCCCAAAAGGCCCTGGTGTGTGATGTTCCCCTCCCTGGGTCCATGTGTTTCCATTGTTCAACTCCCACTTATGAGTGAGAACATGTGGTTTTTGGTTTTCTGTTCCTGTGTTAGTTTGCTGAGAATGATGATTTCCAGCTTCACCCATGTCCCTTCAAAGGACATGAACTGCATATGGCTGCATAGTATTCCATGATGTATATGTGCCACATTTTCTTTATCCAGTCTATCATTGATGGGCATTTGGGTTGGTTCCAATCTTTGCTATTGTGAACAGTGCTGCAATAAACTTATGTGTGCCGCTTTTGCTTTTTTACATTTCCTTTTTATTCTTAAGAGTTTTAATTTTTTTAACCTATATTACTCTCGTTTTTCCATGTTATCATATCTTTCCATTAGAATCCTTAATATATTTATCACAGCTTTTAAGGAGTCCTTCTCCAAAAGTTACAAAATCTGTGATATAGCTGAGCCTGGTTTTGATGCTTGCACTGTCTTTTCAGGCTGAATTTTCTTGCCTTTTTTATGCCTTGTAATTTTATATTGGAAGCTGGACATTATGGATCAGATAATAGGAACTGAAGTAACGAGGCCTTTAATGTGAAGCTTTATATTAAACCATCCAGGAGCTTGCCTGTTTTTCATGTTGCTATAGATGAATGTGATAGGATTTAGGTTTCCTCAGTTTCTTCTTTCTTTCATTTCCTTTTTTTGTGTTCCTAAGAATTTTTAAATCGAGCCTATGTCTTTAAGATCTCTTGATTTTAATCTACCATCCTTATACTGAAGCCCTGTTGATGTGGTGGTGGTAAGATCTTGAAGAGGAAAACATTCCATAATCTGATGATTATGTCAGTTTTTACTGGGTTTTAGTCCCTGGGCTGTAACTTTCCAATAGGTTTCTTAGTCTTTTTTTGTTTTTTCACCTCTAGACATGAGGGCTGGCGTTGGCTCTGGTATTTAATAGCTTTTGACAGAGGACAAGCCTTTCTTTTGGAGAACCTCTGAATATATTTCAAAATGCGTATTTTTGCATTCCTCCTGCCTAAGACAGGAGGGTATTTTTTCCTCATATTTTCACTTTGAGGGCCTAGTGGGGTTCCTGGAGGTAAAACTCACAAAAGCATGGAGATTCCACCCAGGACTGAACTGCTCAGAATTTTTTTTAAAGTATAAAAGCATTTAATCAATTAGGAAACATATTCACAACACCTATGATATATGGATTAATAGTATAGATACATAAAGAGCACAATGAAATAATCAAATTAGGACAAAAGACATGAATAAGAAATGTACCTGAAAGACATACCTATAAATGTATTTTTAAAATTTCATTTTATTGTGGTAAGAGCACTTAACATTAGATCTATTCCTTAAGAGAGGTCTAATTGTACAATATAGTTTTGGTAACTATAGGTATGATGTTTTGCAGCAGATTTCTAGAACTTACTTATCTTGCATAACTAAAACCATGTCCATTGATTAGCAGCTCATCATTTTCTCCTCCTCCCAGAGGCAGTAACTGACACGAACACTGATATAGACTGAATGTGTCTCTTTATTCAGAGCCTTTATGAAGGGGATTAATGCCCTTATAAAAGATGCTCCAGAAGTCTCCCTCGCAACTTTTGCTGTAAGAGGACTCAGCAAGAAGGTGCCTGTCTATGAACCAGAAAGTGGGCCCACAAACTAAGTATGCCAGCACCTTGACATTGGACTCTCTAGCCTCTGGAACTGTGAAAAATAAATTTCTGTTGTTTATAATCCACAGTTTATGGCAGTTTGTAACAGCAGCCTGAACAGATGAAGACAAACACTTGTTTAGTAACTTTGATGAATTGCTAAAGGTTGAGTGTAATCTAGTTTGAAAACTACAAATTCCAAAGGAAAATATCCCCAGAATTTTTAACTATCAAGCTATTCTATGCTCACACTTCAACAATTTATCAAAATTACTACTTAATTTGTCCTATCAGTTACTGCCTTCAGGAACTTCTGCTCCTAGGAAGTTGATTTTGACTGTGATTCTCTGTTTACTCCTGTCTCTGAAGATTTTAGGGGTGTGGTTTGCTCTGTGATAAAAGTTCTCTGATGGTTGAGAAAGGTCATTGGTTTTCAGTTTGTTCAGGTTTATTGTTGTTGTGAGAGTGGTAGTGATGATTTCCAAGCTGTTCATGTGTTGGAGCTGAAAGTAGAAGCCTAATTTTTTTAGTTTGATTCTTTTTTTTTTAAGGTAATAGCTGTACTGAAATGTAATTAACAATCACATGTCAAAATTTACTGATTTGTAATGTACAATTGAATAATTTTTAGTATATTGACAATTCTCTGCAAGTATTATGACAATCAATTTTAGCACATTTTTATCACCTCATAAAAATGCCTAAGCCCATTATCTATCACTTCCCCACTACTATCTTCTAACCTAGATAGCTGCTAATCAAATTCTTGTCTTTGTAGATTTGTCTACTCTAGACTTTTCATATAAATGGAATTATAGCACATACAGTCTTTTATGATGCTTTTCTCTTATTAGCATAATGTTTCAAGATTCAGCCGTGTTGTACTTCTTTTTTATTGATAATAAAAAGTAACATGAAAAAAGTGGAATAATATTCTATTTTAAGGATATAACACATTTTGTTTATACATTTGTCAGTGGACGGTCATTAGGATTATCTCCACCTTTTGACTATTATAAATAATGCATTTTCTAAATATTTGTATAGAAGTTTTTGTGTGGGCATGTTTTCATTTCTCTTGGGTGTTTACCTACGTGTGAAATTCCTGAGTCATATGGTAAGTCTACTTTCAACCTTTTGAGGAACTACCAGAGTGTTATCCTAAGTGGCTGTCCATTGTTACATTCCTAAATTAGTGTGTGAGAGTTTCAATTTTTTTCCACATCTTCACCAACACTGGTTATTTTCTGATTTTTAAATGATGGTCATTCTAATGGATATGAAGTGGTATCTCACTGTGGTTTTTATTTTTGTTTCTCTCATTGCTAATGATGTTGAGCACTTTTTATGTCTATATTGGCCATTTACATACCTTCTCTGGAGAAATATCTATTTATGTCCTTTGCTTATATTAAATTTGGTTATCTGTATTTTTATTTTTGAGTTATAATTGTTTCTATATGTTTTAGATAGAAGTGCCTCATCAGGCTGGGTGTGGGGTCTCACAGCTGTAATCCCAGCAGTTTGAGAGGCCAAAGCAGGTGGATCACTTGAGGTCAGGAGTTCAAGACCAGCCTGGCCAACATGGCTAAACCTTGTCTCTACCAAAAACACAAAAATCAATAGGGCATGGTGGTATGCACCTGTAATCCCAGCTGCTTGAGAGGCTGAGGCAGGAGAATTGCTTGAACCTATGAGGTGGAAGTTGCAGTTAGCTGAGATTGCACCACTGCACTCCAGCCTGGGTGACAGAGAAAGTCTCTGTCTCAAAAATAAAGTGCTTCATAAGATTTGCAAATATTTTCACCCATTTTGTGGGTTGTCTTTTTATTTTTTTTTTTAGTGTCCTTTAAAATTCCACTTATAGTAACATCAAGAATAATAAAGTATTTAGAAATGAATTTAGCAAAAGAAGAACCAAAACTTATACTCTGGAAACTATGAAACTGTGTTAAAATATTAAAGAATCAAAATAAATGAAAAAGAGTCTCATATTCACAGATTGAAATTTGTATTGTTAACTTGGCAATACTTCCCCAGTTGACTTACAGATTCAACACAATCCCTATCAGAATCCCAGCTGAGTTTTTGTAGAAACTGACAATCTGATTCTATATTCATCTAGAATTCCAAGAAACACATAATAGCTGAACAGACTTGAAAAAGAACAAAGTTGGAGGACTTTCTGATACTAATAGCAAATAATAATAAATAAATAATACTTCATTATTTCAAAACTTACTGCAATTAAACAACAATTGAGAAAGTATTGTATGGCATGAAGATAATAGATCAGCAGAAAAGAATCTAGAATCTAAAATAAACATGTGTCTGTGGTCAATTAGTTATTAGCAAACACGCCAAGACTATTTGATGGGGGAAATAATAGTTTTTTTCAACAAACAGTGCTTGGAAAACTGAATAGCCATGTGCAAAAAAAATAAAATTGGACTCTCACTTCACATTATATACAAAAATTAACTCAAAGTTAACTCAACGATCCAAATGTAAGAGCTATAACTACAGAACTCTTAAAAGAAAATAGTGGTAAATCTTAATGACCTTGGATTTATCAATGAATTCTTAGAATGACACCAAAAGCACACAACAACAACAACAAAAGTAGATAAATTAGATCACTAAAAGTTCCAGCCTTCTTAAAAACAGAATGTGATAAAGTTACTTTTTGACTTAATATTTTTCAACAGATTCTTATTGCCTAAGAGCATACTCTTAAGCATTTTGCATATACTTTTGCATTAAAAAAGGCCATCTTAAGTAATTCAATATATTTAAATTTAAAATAATATCTATCTATCTATCTATATATCTTTGTTTACATATTGATATCTATCTAGCTGCTTTATGGGCATATTTAAAATTGTTACTTACTTTTATACTCAGACCAGTGGCTATTCATGGGCAGGCAAATGGTTGCTCTGATACAGCATCGGGCTTCTTAGGAACAGATGCTGCTAATGGAAATATTTCATTATTAAAAAAAAGAGCTTTTGAAATTTTTAATGAGTTGGAATGTTTTCTTTCTTCAATATTGGGGGTAGGAGACCAGGAACCTTAATCTTGAGAGAGCTGAGTGCTTTAATCACTATAAGGCTCTAATGATATTGTAGTTTTAAGTGGTTGAACTTCCAATTTTAGCTAACATACTTCTAGTTTCAGCTCCAACATGTAAAGTGCTTTGAAATTGTCACTCCCAACTTTACAACAAGGAAAATGAGTTTTCTTGGATCTGTCAGAGAATAGAAGTCTCAGGGTGGACCACCACTATGAAATCCATAGAAGCAGGCAAGATGAATAGTCACAGCCAAGATTTGTTTATGCAGAGCAGAAGCTACTGGAGCCATAAACTGGTAGGAACATTGAAATGGCAGTTTAGACAAATTGCTAGAGGCCGAGTGTGGACTAGCCATGAGAGTGAGAACATCCTGGGAGCCATGGTCTTAGAAGACCCCTCACACTTCTGCAAGTTTTACCTCGAGGAACCACACCCGCTGTTCATCGTGAAGAGTCAAAAAAGATTTCCACTGCAACAGAGGGAAAATGTAATCCTCGAGAAATACACCAAAGTGTTCTCCATAATAAAGTTCTACTTTATTGACCTTGTCTTTTACTTTCTGTATTATGATGCTGTGACATCTCTGGGCCTTGCTGATCCTGGAGGGACTGCCCTCCCAGGGTTATCTGGTTCCTAAAGATAGTTAATAACTCATCTGGGAGTGTACTTTTCAATATAAGCCAACCAACCCAGAGCCTACACCCCAACTACCTCCTTTATCAGAGTCTTATACTCTTTATCTATCTGTCCTAATCACCGTAAAGCCAGATGTGAAACAACTAGGGACAGCCTCTATTCCCCAGAGCCCACTGAAATTATTCAGGGTAGCCAACCCTAAACCTGCTTATCTTATCCCACCCATTTCTTCTCTCAGAAACCATAATAAGGGTTGTTCCCATCGTTGCTCCCACTACTTCAGCCCATGATGGACCCCAGCATCTCCCCTTATTGCCCATGATGGGGTAGCATGTCTTCTTCTCTTAGGAACTGTGAGAATGCAATGACAACTATCTCCTGATATGTTGGCCTAACTATACCTCCAATATTTTACTAGCATAACATATTTTAGAGCATCTACACTGTGTGAGAAAAAAACTACCTGAGCCTTATCCTGCCAACTTGGGACAGAAATTATGCAATGCTAGCCTTCCTGTTTCACATGACAGATGGGAGAATAGGAGGCATAAGTCAAGAAACATTTGTAAAAGTCACAGCCCAGGAACACAGGTCAACTAAAAGATTGAGATTTAGTCATAATATGATAGAGCATTTCTCCTCTCCAGCAACTTATCACATACATCAACAGGTCTTCTGTGTAATAAGTGTATCATAGCTAAAAGAGCTTCAACGTGTATTCTATTTAAGGAGGAGTTTATAGGGAAGTGCAAAGAAAATAGGAGACTAAATTAAAACTAGAGGAATTTGAAAACTCTCTTACCTTCAGCAACAACAGAAATTAAACATCACTCAACTCCTAGTTATACTAACATAAAACCCCATACTAAAGGCTGATTTATCTTAGTTTCTATTGCCCGACATATCATGTCTGACTTTCAACAAAAAATTATAAGGTATGCTAAAAGGCAAGAGAAAATACAATCTGAAGATACAAAGCAAGCATTAGAACAAGAATTATGTATTTTGGAATTATCAGACAGAGGATTTAAAAATAAATATAATTAATATATTAAGAGACCTTATGGAAAAATGAGGTAACATAACAGGTCATCTGAGTAATGTAGGAATACATATAGGAACTCAAGGAAAAATCAAAAAGAAAGGCAAAAATCAAAAACAATTAAAAAAGAATTTAAATGACTTTCTTGGGCCCTTGGTAGATCAACACAGCTGAAGAAAGAATCAGTGAGCTTAAAGATAAATCAATAGAATTTCCAAAACTGAACAACAAAGAGAAAAAAGGATGAAAACGGAGGAAAAAAGCAATCCAGAATGGAACATCCAAGGGCTATGGTACAATTGCAAAAAGTATACATACATACAATGTAAATGTCAGAAAGAGAAGAAAGAGAGATATATGTAGAAGAAATATTTGAAATTAATAGTGGCTGAGAACATTTGAAAACTAATAAAGGCACCACACCACAGATCCAGGAATCTCAGAGAACACCAAGGATCATTAAAAGGGGGACTTAAAAGCACATATTTAAACTGCAGAAAACAAAAGAGCAAAAGAAATCTTGGGCCAGGCATGGTGGCTCATGTCTATAATCCCAGCCCTTTGGGAGGATGTGGTGGATAAATCACTTGAACCCAGGAGTTCGAGAACAAACTGGGCAGCTGGGTGCAGTGGCTCATGCCTATAATCTCAGAACTTTGGGAGCCCGAGGAGGGTGGATCACCAGGTCAGGAGTTAGAGACCAGCCTGGACAGCATGGTGAAACACCATCTCTAGTAAAAACACAAAAATTAGCTGGGCATGGTGATGCACACCTGTAATCCCAGCATGAGAATCGCTTGAACTCAGGAGGCGGAGGTTGTGGTGAGCCAAGACTGTACCACTGCACTCCAGCCTAGGCAACAGAGTGAGACTACATCTCAAAAAAAAAAAAAAAAAAAATCAGAAAAGACAGAAAAAGAGGAGTAAAAATAACGAAGAACAAGTGCAATAAATAGAAAAGAATTAAAAACTGGTGGATACTAACTAATGCAGCTATATAGATCATTACTTTAAATGTGAAGGGTCTAGACACACCAATTAAAAGACCAAGATTGCCAGAGTGGATAGAGAAAAAGCAAAACCAGTTAATGTTGTCTACAAGAAAACTGCCTAAATACAAAAATTCAGCTTAGAAGTAATGTAATGAAAAAAGATATGTCATGTTGACACAAATCAAAAGACAGCTGGAGTACTATTAATTTCAGACAAAACAGAGTTCAGAAAAAGGAAAATTATCAGAGGCAAAGGGGGACATTACAAAATAATAAAAGTCTCAGTTCTCCAAGAAGACGTAATGCTTAATGTGTATGAATCTAGCAACAGAAACCCAAAATATCTGAGGCAAAAAGACTGATAAAATTGCAAAGAGAAATATAGTAATCTACTAGATCATTGCTGATTTCCATATTCTTCATTTAGTATCTGAATATATAAAAAAGGCAGAAAAACAGTAAGGATGGAATTGACCTAAACAAAACTATCAGTCAACTTAATCTAATTGGCATTTGTATAATAATCCATCTAACAACACTAATACACAATCTTCTCAAGATCAAATGGAACATTCACCAAGATACACCACATCCTGGGCCATATTTAGTGGAGCTACAAAAGGATAGTAATACTGGATCATATGCCCCAAATTCTGCTTTCATTTAATTTTTGAACTAGATTAGGTCCTCAACAGTTTCAAGATACAACATAGTCCTCACTCAGCTTTAGATTTGTTAATGCAAAAGTTCTGACCAAAGTTCTAGAGCTAGAAGCCTAGACTTAGAGGACTCTTTTATTAATAAATGAAAAAGAATGGGGTTTTTATTTCGGATCTTCCATTAACATGGGTCAAAGAAAAGAAAAGTAGAAAAAAAGAAGTTCTAGCCAGAGCAAATAGGCAAGAAAAAAAAAAGGGGGGGGGGTATTCAATTAGGAAAGGAGGAAGTAAAATTGTCTCTATTTGTAGATGATATGATTGTATATTTAGAAGACACTATCATCTCAGCCCAAAATCTCCTTAAACTGCTAAGCAACGTCAGCAGTCTCAGGATACAAAATCAACGTGCATAAATCACAAGCATTTCTATACACCAATAACAGACTAACAGAGAGCCAAATCATGACCGAACTCCCATTCACAATTGCTACAAAAAGAATAAAATACCTAGGAATATCACTAACAAAGGATTTAAAGGACCTCTTCAAAACTGCAAACTACTGCTCAAAGAAATGAGAGGACACAAACAGATAGAGAAACATTCCATTCTCATGGTTAGAAAGAATCAATATCATGAAAATGGCCATACTGCCCAAAGTAACTTATAGATTCAATGCTATCCCCATCAAGCTATCAATGACCTTCTTCACAGAACTGGAAAAAACCACCTTAAACTTCATATGGAAGCAAAAGAGAGCCTGCATAGCCAAGACAATCCTAAGCAAAAAGAACAAAGCTGGAGGCATCACACTACCTGACTTCAAACTATACTATAAGGCTACAGTAATCAAAACAGCATGGTACTGGTACCAAAACAGAGATATAAACCAATGGAACAGAACAGAGACCTTAGAGGCAATGCCACACATCCACAGCCATCTGATCTTTGACAAACCTAATAAAAACAAGCAATAAGAATGGATCCCCTGTTTAATAAATGGTGTTGGGAAAACTGGCTAGCAGTGTGCAGAAAGTAGAAACTGGACTCCTTCCTGACATCTTACACTAAAATGAACTCCAGATGGATTAAAGACTTAAACATAAGACCTAACACCATAAAAAATCCTAGAAGAAAACCTAGGCAAAACCATTCAGGACATAGGCACAGGCAAGGACTTCATGACTAAAACACCAAAAGCATTGGTAACAAAAGCCAAAATAGACAAATCGGACCTAATTAAACTCCAGAGCTTCTGTACAGCAAAAGAAACAATCATTAGAGTGAACTGGCAACCAACAGAATGGGAAAAAATTTTTGCAATCTATGCATCTGACAAAGGTATAATATTCAGAATCTACAAAGAACTAAAACAGATTTACAAGAAAAAAAAATGAAACCCATTCAAAATTGGGTGAAGGATATGAACAGGCACTTTTCAAAAGAAGACATTTATGAGGCCAAGAAACATATGAAAAAATGTTCATCATCACTGGTCATTAGAGAAATGCAAATCAAAACCACATTGACAAACCATCTCACACAAGTTAGAAAAGTGATCAACAAAAAATCTGGAGACAACAGATGCTGGAGAGGGTGTGGAGAAACAGGAACACTTTTACACTGTTGGTGGGAGTGTAAACTAGTTCACCCATTGTGTAAGACAGTGTGGCACTTCCTTAAGGACCTAGAAATAGAAATTCCATTTTACCCAGCCATCCTATTACTGGGTATATATCCAAATGATTATAAATTGTTCTATCACAAAGACATGCACACTTATGTTCATTGCGGCACCATTTACAATAGCAAAGACCTGGAACCAATCTAAATGCCCGTGGATGATAGACTGGACAAGGAAAATGTGGCACATATACACCATGGAATATTATGCAGCCATAAAAATGATGAGTTCATGTCCTTCATAGAGACATGGATGAATCTGGAAACCACCATTCTCCATAAACTAACACAATAACAGAAAATCAGACACCACATGTTCTTACTCATAGGCAGGTGTTGAACAATGAGAACACATGGACACAGGGAGGGGAGCATCACACATGGGTCTGTTGGTGGGGAATAGGGCAGGGACAGCAGGGGGTAGAGAGGCTGGGGAGGAATAACATGGGGAGAAATGACAGCTATAGGTGATGGGGAGATGGAAGCTGCAAACCACATTGCCATGTATGTAGCTATGCAACAACCTTTCATGTTTTGCACATGTACTCCAGAACCTAAAATGCCATAAAACATATATTTTTAAAAAAAGGGAAAAATATTGCTAGGAAAGCAATTTAAAATGGCACATCCATGAAACAGTTCTCTACAAATCAAGTTTACTCAGAAATATAAATATTTTAAATTCCTCAAATAAAATGGTTTGACAAATATATTTCAGTCTTACCATCAAAATAGCAGTAAAATGCAAAAAAAAAATAAAAACACACACACAATAAGTGGAATAAGAGACTGAATAAACCAATGGAAGAACGAGATTTTCTGTCTCCTTATATATTCAAAAAGATACACATTTGGTAAAAAAAAGAGATATATTTGAATCTAATGCTCTCAAAGTAGGCATTACCAAAGGGGGAAATGTTTTAGCCAATATCAGATCAGATAACACAATGGAATATAAGGAACTCTAATTAAAGAAGGGAGCCAAGATCTTAGAGAGACTAAAATCACTCACTCACTAGAAGTCACAACTCAGGAAAATATTGAGATCACCTCCTCTAAAAAGTTGTATACTTAAACTTTAGCAAGAACTACTGAGAATTACCTTTTGAAGGTAGAGAAAACTTGGTTAATTTGTTTTGGGCATATTTGTGATCTAGAAAGTCAGATAAAATTCCTAATGGGTTCTAGGTCAATTTCAAAATGATTTATCAGTTTTAGGTGGAGACACAAGTTATCACCTTTGTCCTGAGAGCTTGTATCTAAAAAATGTAGAATGAAAAAAAAAAGGTACCAAAAAGATGAGGCATGTCAATGTAAAGCTAGTCCTCTGGTAGATGTTGTTCGGAAGGAAGGTATGCCCTAGGCTACCAACTATAAAAGCTGAAGATGGACAACGATCTGTTGAGCATTCCTGTAACTTTTGCTACTTTTATCTCAGGATGAAACCAAGAAGGGCCTGTTTAAACAACTGATAATGTGGCTGAAAAACAGAAGAAATGAACAAAAAAAGAGGATGTCAGCCTTACATGAGGTAGAGAAGGAAAGAGATCAGAAAAGTGAATATGTTACAAACTCCGACATGTGTTCAGTGAAAGAGAACAACGTGTCGTGCTGTGGGAAACAGTGTGCATGGCTAAGGTTCTGAGCATCACAAAGCTCCTCAGGCAAAAAATTTCAAGAGCAGCTTCTCATAAGTGTTTGCCAAGGGTAGTATGGTTTAAATGAAGGAATGTAGGTGAAACATGATTAAGGTTCTATCCTTGGCAGAACTCAGACTTCATTCATTCTAAGGATGCACAAAAGTATAAGAAACAATGCAGAAATAGGAATTTAAAAGTTTTTAAGATTCTGAGTGAGAAGAAAATGCAACCAAAATAAGACCTGATTGGGTGCCATTCATTCAAGCATCTAAACTTTGCAATAAAAAAAGAATATCCCCAACCCAACTCTTGCAGAGAGATATTTTCAACATTTTGCACCAAAATATCTCTGATTGAGATTTTTTTTTTTTTTTAAGTTCACAAGTGAAAGACTTTGGTCTAGACTTGACTTTTTGCAATACAGAAATCTTGACTTTTTTCATCTATCTTCCTTTTCTCAGGTCACACTGAGTTCTTTATACAGTCTTTGGCAACACTTAGATGCTGAGTTCTGGTATCATAATTTTAACCACTATAACTGCTTTAAGTGGTAGAGGCTCATTGCATTCAAATTTCACAGGCATCAGGGCAGTAGTGTGAAAATCTCATATATCCTATTAGCTTTCAAGGTTTTAAACCTGAAGCTCATGAGAAATTTGCATTAAAGTAATGCAGCTTTTGAGGCTCTGAAAAAACAGCAGAAACTAAAAGCGTCTGAAGGATTCCAAGTGTTGAGAACCCTTCTAAGCTTGAACAAAATATGACATTTGGGAGGGTATTAATTTCTCTGGACTTTGAGCTTTTAACTCACATGGGTTAAGATGATTTGATTGCAGGTTATAAGTTACTTGAGTATAGGACTTTAACTGCAAAGGAATTTAATCTTTGTTAAATCCTTCTTGGATTTTGATAGTAAAAGGGCATTCATACTATTATCAATGACAAAAAACTTACTTTTGCACCAACCTAATAAAATTTGGAATATCTCTAGATTGTTGGATTTTCTATATGTTGATTTTTAATCTTCATACAGCCCTTTGAATGGGCTTTCCTACACAATATGACCAAACATAAATTGGTCTTTGGTTACAGCAGTGTCTTAGAACGAATGTAATTGTATACCATTTTGATCTATGTTAGGTCTTTCTTTCAGAACAAAGATTTCTTATTTCAGAACAAATCTGAAATAACCAGTAGTGGACCCAAGAGAATCTAAAATGGAAAAGCTGTTGGTATTAACGTCATAAAGGCGGAAACAGGCTGGGCTGTATTCGCAGACTGTTGCTTTTGCTGACTGGTAAATCTGATGGAAGAAAGTAAGCACGTATGCCTCAGCCCTCTCTCCTTCTTTGTCCTCACCTTCTTATGAAGAAACAATATCTGAGTTATTTCACGATGTAAGCTTTACATGTCAAGGCCAGTTATTCAAATCTATCTAATTATGGGGTGCTTATTAGCAAGGCAGTTCCACCTAGCCCAAAACCATACCCTGCAAAATAAAACTTGTCACAATGTTAATATTTTGGTTTCCGTATGAATACTGTGATTCTTAGTTGGTTCCAAACTCAAGGAACAGGGTTGTTCTTTATTAGCCCCTAAACTCTAATAACATGAAACCTAATTTATCTTTTTCTGATGATTTCCGGAAAATGATTTTATTGTGTTGATCAGTCAATATTTTTGGCTACAAGTAACAGAAAACCTATCTCAATGGTTTAAATAAATAGAGGTTTATTTTTCTTGTGTAAATTATAATATAGAGGTGTGTGACAGTTGGCAATGATTCAGCAGATCAAAGGTATAAAGGATGATGTTTCAGGGATCTATGTTTACCTTCACTGCAAGATCACAAGATGTTATCACAGCTGCAAACATCATAGTGACATTTAAGGCATTAAGAAAAAAAGGTGGAGGGGGAAGAGGAGAGAGATGACAGCTATTTCTCTATTATCAGGAATGCAAAAATCTTTTTCAGAAATTTCCCAGCATATTTGATCAGGTTGTGTCATGTGGTCACTTCTCACTGCCAGGAATGCTGGAAAAATGAGTAAGGTAACAAATGTGATAGGGGCTGGTAATGCCTATCATAACAGTCAGCAAATAGTGTCAGCCACATATGGGTAGTGATGCTTTCAGGGGCTCTTGAATGGATAAAGCATTTTCCTACATTTGGGTAAAGATTTATTGTGGATGTTAATTTTCTCTCTCATTTTTTGTTCTTTATTTTATATATTACCATCTGTTTTTAATCTACTGCCTTACTTTTAAGAACTATATTGCTTGATGATAACTCTTATGGAAAAAAAAAGTTCATAAGCTTTATGATACCTTTTTCTCATACCGAGGGTACGTTTTTTCTTTTATTTTCATTTTATGTGTCTGTCCAGAGTCATGAATGTTACTGGATATCTGACTTACAGTGGTATTATTTTTGAAGTTAAGAAAAGTCCCATTTTTATGATTTGCTAGCTGTTTGGTCATATTTTGGGTTTTACAAGAGGAAAATTTTATCATATTCAAGACATTTAAATTCTGATAATACTTAGTGAAGGTTATTCAAAATGAGAGAGATGGTTTTCTGTTTTATTTTGTGTTGTCCTTGTTGTGCCATTGTCACCATTTTCTTTTGCTCGTCCTTTGAAGCTTAGTAAAATAGTACAAGGTGCTACCCCTACAAATTTAATTCAAATGTTTAGCTACTTTTGATCCAGACTGACATGGGCTTTACAATAGATTTATGTCCTGCTTTTCATGAGAACTTAAAAGCATGTCTGTTAAGATTGTGCCCCCTTCGAACTTTGAAATATTTTGTTAATAGAATGGTATTATATTATGATGCAATGTCTGTTGACTTTCAAGAGCTTTTTCTGAAATGTCATGCTCTGGATTAGCATTGGAAAAAAACTTGTTAAATCTGAGTGGATTTGTTTACAACTTTAACTATTATAAATGTAAGTCCACTCGTAAGCTTCTTGTTTCATTTGGCTAAATAAAAAGTACGACGTCATGTATGGAATTTAATAAAAATTGCATGCACAAAGACTTTAGGTCAATCTTTCCAGAAAAAGAAATGTTAAGAGAATTTAGCCTTTAAAATAAAAGCTGGTATATCTAGTATAAATAAAAAGTGTTGCTTTTCATATATGCATTGTTCACTTAACCATTCATCTTCCATAAGAAAAATCTATATGTTTCTTACACATAGATCACAAGATGGAAAAGGAGCATACCAACAGGAAGCAGTCCTCAGCAAAAATGCTGTACACCACTTTTGCACAAGCTCTCTGCCAGAATAATTAGTGCAGAATCTGCCTCTCATTACGGATACAAGACAGGCCTTTTGCTCTGTGTGTGCACCAACTGCATCCCACCACCAGAATAGATAAGCACACAGAGCAGGGCTGGCAGTGACACTGAGGCACTTGCTCTCTCTACTTGCTGTTTGGAACCAAGGCTGCCAGACCACTGCTAACATTGATTGGCGTTCACACTTCATTTGAGTGGGTTTGCATTTGGACACGGTCTTCATTTTCACCTTTCTTGCTATTTCCTGAGGAAAATGAGCAATTCAGTGAGGCTGGTGTGCTTTTCAATTCTAGGATTGTTCACTGACCCTCCTTTCTTTATAAAAGAAAGGTCTGAATATTTGAAGCTTGTTAGATAAAATGGTGCTATACTCAACTCCTGCATTTTTCAAATAGCTTTTTCTTCTTTTATTACTTATTTGTTTCCTTACTTAGGAGCTGTGTGAATGGTTGCTAAATGATAGCATTAGATACATAAACTCATCATTTATCTACAGAATGAGGACAAAATTAAACTGGAGAAAATGACTATACATTAGTTTTTGGTAAATTTGAACCAGACTTAAAAGAGGTCCCTGGGAAAAGTTATTGACATACATATGAGTACACGATTCTTTCCACTGAGATGGAGCAATCTGTTTTCTTCCTCACAGGGACCTGGCATCGGTTGGTAGGTTTTAGCAATGTCACTCTGTACTGAATTTACTTCAAAGCCAGGAGCATCTTTCAAACATTAACCTGAGTGTGCTGCCGATATTCATTCGATTTTTTAAAAGCTAAAATTTATTTTAATAATGTCAGATTACACCAGAATTCTGAACCTTTCTTTCTACACTAATCTCAGGCAATATAAACAACACACACACACACACACACACACACACACACACACACACACACACACATTTTGTTTTTCACGGAAAGAATGTGGTTAATATGAAGCTGCAAAGAAAATTGACCTATATTCTCCAGATTAATTATCTGTCTGGCACAAACCACCTTGACAATTAGCCAATTCTATACTTTATTTATGTAGTGTTTTTCTCCAAAATTTTGTGTGGTCAAAAGACTATGAGAAAACTTAATAGATTATTTCAATTATGAGATGAATTCATATCTTATGATTAGAGCAAAAACAGCTTCTTTTGAAATAAAACTCAGGTCTCAAGGCCTTTGTGTGTCTTCATTCTTCTACCTGGCAATACTTTCCTGCTTTTTCCCCACCCTTTTCTTTTTTATTCCCAAGTGGATCCAGCATACCTTCAAGACTTGGCTCAAATGTCTCAGTGATTACTTCTTTGACTCTGCTTCTATTCATTCACTTAAAAGGTGAAGGCCAGGCGCGGTGGCTCACGCCTGTAATCCCAGCACTTTGGGAGGCCAAGGTGGCCAGATCACGAGGTCAAGAAATCGAGATCATCCTAGCCTGCATGGTGCAACCTCGTCTCTACTAAAAATACAAAAATTAGCTGGTCATGGTGGCACGTGCCTGTATTCCCAGCTGCTCAGGAGGCTGAGACAGAAGAATTGCTTGAACCTGGCAGACGGAGGTTGCAGTGATCCTAGATCATACCACTGCACTCCAGCCTGGTGACAGAGCAACACTTTGTCTCAAATAAAATAAAATGAAATGAAATAAAATAAAGGTGGAAATACTACAAATACATATGTATTTAGTATATAAATGCTCTTTGTTATAAGGTATAGTCTTTATCCTAAGGAGCAAGTTCACTTGATATGTGGCTAGTCTAAATTGATTTGTGCTCTCAGTGTAATATACACACCAAATTTTAAAGCAGCTATCAGTATAATAGGCACTCTAAATTCTGAAGACTCAAAATGTAAACACAAAATATATGACTTATTAATAATGTTTCATATCATAAAGACATGATAAAATAATAATGTTTCAAGATGCAAGGTAAAATAAAATAAGTTATTAAAATAAACTTCACCTGGTTTTTTCTGTTTTCAACATGGCTATTAGAAAATTTAAAATTACAAATGTGGCTGGCATCAGATTTCTATTAGACAACCTACCCTAGACATGAACATCCTTCGAATAAGGGTTATGATTTACTAATTTCTGTATTTAAGTATCAGTTACATAGAGAATGAACAGGTGCAATAAATGTGTTTAACTGAATGTATATTTTAATACCCATCACTAATGTTCTACAGCTAAGAACAAGATGCTAATTTGCAGTGTCAAAAGTTACTTTAGGATTGAAATATCTGATGCTCTAATTTTTTTGTATTTTTCAAGATAATGATATTTAGGGAACAACTCTAATGTTTTCCTTGCACAGATGATTTGATTTAGTTCCCTCTACATTCTGTTTGTTCGTGCCCACAATCCTTTCTCCATTATTTGGCCTGGCAAATTATACGGAGATGACTTTCCTCAAACACTGCCTGATTGTTCAGCAGAGGGGCCAATGCTATACGCTGACTCTGCCTGGCAGGACTACAAGCTAGAGATGTAATGAAAAAGACAGCAGGTAATGGTACAATGCTTGAGCAAATCTGTTCATTTACTACTGGCATTCCAATTAGCTGTCCAGCAAGCCTCAGGAGATTCCCAAATCCATTTTTCATGACTTGCATAATGGAGAGTAAAATCTCTAGAAAATTTGTTATTGCTTTGGCAAGTCCAAGAAGTAGGTAATATATATTTCCTAGTGGCTTCTAGAATCTCAGTTCAGCCTCTTAAGAATTCAGGATTTGGGTTTTGCTTTTATTTACTTATTTATTTATTTACTGGCAAAAGGTGGAGAGATGAGGACTGTGACCAATTCTTATTTGTTGTAGTCCCAAAATCAATAACTGATCAAGGAGACTAATGAGATGTATCAACTAAATACAGATTGAGGACCCATAATCCAAAAATCAAAAATAAAAAATGTTGCAAAATTCAAAATTTTTTGGGCACTGACATAATGCTCCAAGTGAAAAAATTCACACCTGATCTCATGTGATGAGTTGCAACTATAGCTTCTTACCATGCACAAAATTATCTAAAATTGCATAAAATTATCTTCAGGGTATATATACATATATATGTATATTATGTATATTTGAAACATACATGAATTTCATGTTTAGAGTTGAGTTCCATTTCCAAGATATTTCAGCACAGACATGCAAATATTTCCAAATCCCAGGAATATGAAACATGAAACATTAGCATTTTGAGAATTTTGCATAAGGGATACTTATAATCAAATCCACATGTAATCCTGGATTTGATTCTGGGTCAAAAAAAAATAATATTCCTGGGACAATTCACATAATTTGAATGAAGTCTGTAAAATAATAATAGTTACATTAATGTAAATTTTCTAATTTGTATTATTGTACTGTGGTTATTTATGTACATTTACATTCATGTTACTACATTTTCAGTAAGTAAATTTTTCACATTTTATGAAATTCTGAATTCTTGACCACTTGAAGTTTTCTGATTTTTTTCTAAATTCCAGAGTTATATTTTTATAATTACATTTGAAAATATAATTAAATAATATTTAAAATGTATTCTTAAAATATATTCATATTTAATTTTCTGAGCAATTATAGGCTTCTTCTGGTGGCCAAGTAATATTTTCTGTAAATTATGTCAGATGATTAAAACAGTTTTAATCTGGTGAATAAGGCTATTTATAGATATTCAAATGAAGTTAAACCAAACATGTATATGGAATTTCCATTACGTTTATTCCCAATGCCACCTTAAAATACGCATGTTGCACCCAAACTATCTCTTTGAATATGCTTTAAAAATTTCAAGTTGCTCTTAGAATCCTGAGGAGATCTCACATTTCATTTTGTGGGAATTAACTTTCATGCCTGACTTGCAGTACTAGGAGTTATTTAACTGCTTCAAGGGACAAAGTGAAAATTTAGAAGGAATCTACACTGACAGTATAAAGCAGAGACGATAAAGAGGAGAGATTGGGATTGCAATTGTATTTACAACCAATGATGGGACCATAACTAGAACAATGGCAATAAGAACAAAATAGACATTTCAGAGGCAGCATCACACTACTGGAATGCCCAAGCTGAGGCAAAGAGAACTCATGTTTCACCAGAGTTGCCAAGACCACTGACTCAGAGGTAGTGGGCCGGAGAGAAGGTGTCTAACAAACAGCATGGAGGGAATGCATTTTTGCATTATTTTGTTGATGTTCAACATTTGAAAATTTTTTTAAAAAATACGTTCTCCTTAAGATACATTTTTCTGTAAAACTTTAGGTATGAGTCCATTATAGCTAAGGCCGAGGGAATTTGCTTGGAGAAATGTGTGAATCAGTTAAAAGGGTGCTCCTGTGAGATCAGAGTCACTCACATAAATCTATAAGATTGAAAATGTTTTATAGAAACCACACCCACTATGGCCACTGTATTCTTTAATTTTTCAGATTTTCCATGGGAAGAACATACTCAGCTTTAGAATATTAGCACATAAGAAAAGGGAAGCTGATATTTTCCCAAAATATCATAATTTATTTTTGCCTATTTATATCATATGGTAAAAATATTTCCTGACAGATAATTGAAAAAATAAAAAAAGAGCAAGAAAGTGTGAGAAATGAAGGCAGGGAAGGGAAGGAGAGAAAGAGAAAAAAAGGAAGGATCATCTGTTCCAATATAAATCATATGTAAAATAACCCAGAAAATAACTGATTGAGTCAAAGGCAGATATGAGAGCTTAAAATGCTGGTCACAATCAAAAGTCTTCTTTTCATCAAAAGCTGACAGCAACTGGCTAAGGCCTTCACTAAGTGATGTGCTAAAGAATTTCCAACCAAGAGGCAAAAATGAATAAAGCGAAAATTACTGCTATTACCCTGAGTTGAAGATGACCGATCAGGCCAAGTCGACCTGTGAGGATTGAAAGTCAGTGAGCCGAAAGCTGTGTCAGCGACCTGGCCTGCTCTGAATCCCAGGAATCCTCCTTCACCCATCAGCAATAATCACTGTTAAAGGCCTGTCATCCTTTGCTTTTCACCATAGCTAATCAGCACAGAGTGCCCACAACCACGCCATATCATACTCTCCTTAGTCTGAACTTGAAAACCGCTATTGTCCTTTAAAAGCTGACCTTTATAGAGATTTACTTTCTTCAATTTCCAAATTCTCTTTAGTACTTCTTTTCAACATCAAAAACAAACAAACGAAAACTATTGGCTCCGAATGAGCTGATATATCTTAGTATTGTTTTTATATACCCTTGATTTAGATTATCTTTAATCTTAAGTGACATGAAATCATTCTTTGATAGCTTCATTTAACCAAACTCCTATTTGTATTTTAACTGGTGGTGGTACAGTGGTTTTTTTGCTGTTTATATCCACTGAATATTCTGCTATTTTCCCAGGAATCTCTCACATCTTCATCACCCCCGCTCCCAACACAGATGAATGCACATACAACATACAGTAGTAGTCCAAATGAAACTTTCTTTCACTGTCTACTAAAGTGAGCAAGTTTTTTTTACCAAATAGCTAACTAGATGTCAATATTGAAGTAGCTGGTGCTGAAGATAATTCTAAGTATTCTGGGCTTAGGAATTAAGAGGGTGGCTCAAATTTTATGAAAATGCATCCCTTTTTGTTATGCATTCAGCAGTCAGTCTCTTCTGGGAAGGAGAGTTGACTCAGGCACTGACAGGCTCTCTTGAGCTATTACATGGCAATCTTCATTAATCCCCCAAACAAAAAGAGGAGCTGAACAAGTCTTACTTTCAGATGTTTCTCTTCCTGCCAGTCCCTGTCCTGCCCAGATGCAAGTGCCAAAGTTCTACCCTTGACAAGCCTGACCCTGCTAGTTCATCCACCCATGAAAATCTAGCCTGGCAGTGGGATAGGCACAATTGCCCTAAGAAGACTCTAAGCTTGTAATTATCTTCTGTGTCTGGGGAAAATTTAGTCCTCCAAAGCTCTCATGGTAACTCACAAGGCTGCTACTGTACCTAATCACAACTGTCTGTGGTTGTTCTGTCTGACTATCCCCCATGACCAGGGTTCTGATTCCAAATATTCAAAATGGCTTCCTCATTATGGTTCCTACAAACTAAAGCTTAACCCCAGTGACCTTGATTGTTTCTACAAATGACATCTCACAGGATTCAATCCTGCTCTTCAAATCAACCCGTACGCCTGACACTGAGACGTGCTACCACTCGGAGTGCAACCACCCCAGAGTAGTGGCTCTTAACGCTAGGTGTACATCAGTATCCACTCAAAGTTCAATTCCATTTCCTTCAAATAAGGAACAGTGACTTAGGTAACAAGGCCAGAACCAGGACAATATGATTACAACGATGTGCAATTCCAAACAATTTTACTTTGAAACTTGTTGCAAACATTTTTAGAAGTAATCATGCTACAAGTCATTAAATAAAATAATAAGAAATATTCTGGCGTGGAAACTATTGTAATAATTAGTTGCCATGTTAATTTTGGAAGGATTAAATTACTGCTTGAACAATTTCTTCAAATTAGTGAATTTCCTTTCTACTCCGCTACTAATTTCTCCTAAATATCATGCTATCTCATACTCCTCAGCTCCCTCGTCCTACCAGGACTGTCGTCATGGCAAGCTATCAGCTCTATACAAAAGCAAACCTTATAAACCGCTTGTCTTACCTTATCTTGGAACACAGTTCCTGTTTTCTTTGTTCTAATCTCTCTGGCATTTGACCTCAGGATTCATCTTGACTCACTATTAATTATGGTTAGCTCTGATTCTGAAGCTGAAGGACTCACTTCTCTTCTTCACTATGAATCCAACTTTCCCTCCAGAATAACAGCCTTTAGCTATAAACTGACCTTAGATACTATCTGAGTCTGCTTGTGTTGCTATAACAAAATATCTAACAGTGAGTAATTTATAAGCAACAGCAGCTTCCCTTCCGAAGCCTGGAAAGTCTAAGATTAAGGCATTGGCAGATTTGGAGTATGGTAAGGGTTAGTTCCACGTAGATGACACTATCTAAGTGTCCTCAGATGATGCAAAGGACAGAAGAACAAAAAGCAAAAATGGTCTTAAAGTGCTCCCTTCAACTGCCTTCATAAAAGGGGAGCCCCCATGACAATCACTTCCCAAAAGGCCACGCATCTTGATACCATCACCTTGGAGTTTAAATCTCAATGTGAGAATTTTGGAGGAACACACATTCAAGTCACAGCAAGTATACAGAAATTTATTTCTGAGTTGTAAAGTTACAAGAATTGTTTTTTTTCCTTATGTTTCTGTATATAAAGATAGTTTAATAATATCTTTATAGCAGAAGGTGGGAAAAAAGTTGTTTTTATTTTTATAAAAAGTAAAGTAAATAATATAATCCACCAAATCATCCCAATCTCTGGAATCAATTCACTTTCTACAAACAGGACTCTCACCAAGTTCCTCATGGTCTTCCCTAATGATGCCCACTTTTTCTCAAACTCCTCTTGTGTACCCTCATTTAGCTAATTTAGGATGCTCTAAATGTTAGGTCTTCCCCTTTGTACAAACTTTACATGTGGATTTAGCATGCCTCTCTCCTGGTCCAAAAGATTCATTGATTTTATATTTCTAAAAGTGACCATTACTTGGTGAGACATATCACACTTGAAGAAGTGACTAAATATTTGGAAAATAGGTGCTTAAAAAAATTGTTTCAATATTATAATTATAATTCCAAACCATATTTTGGAAAACTTTTAAAAACCACATATTGCTTCCCTAATAAAACCTATGAAAGGGAAAGTTCATTTATCCATTCATTTACCAACTATTCAACACATACATATGATGTAGCAGACACGGTTCTAGCTGCAGGGCAAGTTTTGCTGGCTTAGTAAGAGGAAACAGTCAAGTGGGGATAGTGCTGAGAAAAGATGGTCAAGTTAAAATATGGGGAAGGTTCTACAAAGCGGAAAACAACTTTTCCACTTTGGAAATTTTGATGCAGTTTACAACATTAAATCTCAACTCTGAATATTATTTAGCACCCTTGATATATAGCTCCACCTAAGCCATTATTATAGAGGTTGGAATGGTGGACCCAAAAAGATATGTCCATGCTCTAATTCCTGGAGTGTGTGAATGTGATATTACCCAGGTAAGAGCTAAATCCACTGACAGGTGTCCTTTTAAGAGACACACAGGGAGAGGAGAAGAAGGTCATGTGAAGAAAGAGGCTGAGACTGGAGTGATTATATCCTCAAGCCAAGGAACACCATCAGAAGTTGAAAGAGGCAAAGAGGAACTCTCCCCTGGAGCCTTCAGAGAGAGCATGACCCTGCCGACATGCTTTGATTTCAGACTGTGGCCTGTAGAATGGTAAGAGAATATATTTCTATTGTTTTCAGCCACCAAGCTTGTGTTAATTTGTCACAGCAAACGTAGTAAACTAATAAAGCCATATCCTCTCATTTGTACTCAGGTTTCCACACTCTAAACAGAGGGTGTATGTAGTTTATATATAATAAATTCTTAATGGACTCCAGGCCAATTGTTTTACATAGTTTAAGAACTAGCTCTGGGGTAGGGGAGAAGGCTGAGGGCAGCCTAAATTGATTTAAAATTACTCTTCTGCTCATACAACATTCATAATCTTACTCTAGAAAAAATATGGTAAAATACAGTATATTTTTCTTTCCTCACCTACCATGAGCTATATCAAACAAGGAAGGAAAAACACAGCACAAATAATTTTGATGTTTTTTTCAAACATAATATGCTCAATTTTTGAGAAAATTATCCTCCAAATAATTCCAGAAATATACTTTATCTTTTACATAGGATGTACACTGATTGGACCCTTATTTTTATCCTTTTCATGTCTAAAACATCTCCCATTAATCTCTTCTCTTTAGTTTTGTTAACTAACACATCCATGAATTTTCATTTGTCAAGAGTGGATTTGGAAATCCAATATTTATTCTGAAACCATTCAGAGTTCTAACTTTGTTACCTAGTAATTATAAATTAAACCACAAACCAAGACTGTACAATATTCAAGGCTAAATGTAAAGAATTTTAACATTCAAATAAAACAAAAATTTCATATAAGAACTAAGCATAAAACAGCATTGAAAATAGGAATATACTTATACAAAACTTAAAAGAAAACACAGAAAACAAGAGAAAAAGTTATCAGTTATTTTTCTGCATGCTGACCTTAACCTCCTAAAAATAGTTTGGGCTGTAATTAAGCAAAAAGATAAGATAGATGGCAAGTAGAGGAAGGGGAAATAAATAAAACTCTGAGTGGGAAGTTCCTGACAAATGCACCTTACCATTGGAGCTGAGCAACATCTGCATCGCTTGCATTTCCTTTCACTACCTGAACACCAATCACCTGCTCATTTATCATTCCCATACATACAGCATTATTGAAATGTGATGATTCATCGCTTTCCATTGATCAAATAACATACAGAGTTAACTTTTCAAATTCTTTGCATATAGAGGTGACTAAATAACTAAAAACCTGTGCATCTTCCTTTTTAATAACATATTGAGGAAAAGATTTGTTAAACCTGACTTCTAATAATTTCTCTCATTAGCATGGAGCCCATGCTCTCTTCACCAGCTCCATGGACCTTTTATGCCACTCTCCCTCCCTGACTACTCATTCCACATGCTTTCATATGCAAATGGACAAAAAAATGTGTAAACTGAGAACACCTGTGAGCCATCTACCTCAAATGAAAATATAAAGAGAACGAGGAGCAAATAGATGTGACAATTATGTAGGAGACGCTTTAGTATGTCATCTGAGAATATAACATGTATAGGTGAACAGACCAGACTTTGTAAATCAGAGGTTACACTGCCATCCTTTCAGAATGTGACTATGTGTGTGTGTGTCTGCTGAATGGAAAGAAATATGATCTATATGTGAGTCATTTTCATAACCTTCTGAGAGCTTAGTGATATGTCAATTGCAGATGTTCAGAAACTGTTTATTGATTGCAATGGACATGTGGATTTTCCTTTTCTACATTGTAGAATCTCAGTTAGTGATGTCAGCAAATAGAAGATTTGGGTTTAGTAACCCAAACTGAATATGTGTTAGCCCTACTGAAAGTTTGTAGGACCTCTATGACATGGCAATCACATGTCTAAATTCAGTTCTGAGCAAACTGCTGAAGGCAGCTGTCACCCACGCTTCCCACCATAGGTAAGCACAGCTTACTTCGACAGCTAAATTCAACAAGAAAATGCGGGCAGCTGTGAAAGGACAAAATCTCTTCTATATTAAATCTGAAAAATATTGTAGTACAACACATATTAGATTCTCTCTCTCTTTCCCTTCCTCCTTCCTTTTCCCTCTGTCTCTGATAGGCAGGAAATGAAACATTGACATTTATAGAGCACCTACCATGTGTTAGTTACATTGTGCACTAGGTGCTTAACCTTACTTTAACCCTAACTAACTCAATTATGATAACAATATTGTCTTTGGAGAAACCTCAGCTCAGAATTCTTGCCAGCCCACTGTTCAGAGGTGTAAACAGATACACAGTTAGCCAACACCCATATCCACCATCTTTCAAAGGGGTTCAATAAGATCAATTGATCAATATGGAAACCTTAGGGCTCAGCCAACATATGAGCAGACTACATGAAAAAGTTTTCTTTAAATAAAAATATAAGAAAATATTTTATTGATCACTGATTAAGGTTATAAGGAAAGCAGACTGGGGTGCAAACATTCAGAATGTTGCAAATACTTGTGGGAATAATACCATAGCTTGCAGCCTTGGTCATAGACAAGAATCAAGTCAAATCAAGTAGAAGAAAAAGAGGCTGTAATCTACAACCTAGGAAAGATTAAGACAAAGATAACTTTAGTCTCCAAGTTAGGAGCAAATATAGCTGATAACTCCATAGGTGTTAATGGTTTTAATCAGTATTTAAAGTAAATAAATAATTAGTCAGATGTATCCCAATGTGAACAATGTCCCCAGGAGGCAAGAAATTACTGTGTACTTTCCAAGTATATCTAAGTTGTCCTCCTCCTGTTTTTGGAAACCTTCTTAGAGCTAAAGGGACACTAGATTCAAGTCTTGGTTTCCCTTCATTGAACCTTATGCATTTATCTTTTTGTTCTGTGAATTTAAAAAGTTAATATTAGCAAGAATATATCTACCTAAGGACTTGCACTAGATATTCCAGTTTGTACAGCATACCTGTTATGGACTTAATGTTTATGTCCCCCTCAAAGTTATATGTTGAAACCCTAATCTCCAATGAGACAGCATTTGGAGTTGGGGATCTTTGGGAGATAATTAGGCCACGGGGGTAGCACCATCATGAATGAGATTGCCGTTATTTAAAAAGAGACCCCAGGAAGCTCCCTTGCCCTTTCCTCCATGTGAGGTTATACTGAGAAGATGGCTGCCTATAAATCAGGAAAAGGTCCCTATCAGACACCCAATCTACCAACACCTTGATCTTAAACTTCCCAGCCTCCAACACTGTGAGAAATAAATTTCTGCTGCATATAAGCCACCCAGTCTATGGTATTTTCATTATAGTAACCTAAATGGACTAAGACAATGAGTATTTGCAATTTTAACCATATTTTCCATGAACAAGTGATACCATTATAAAACCATATCCTCAAATGAAAAATAAAGACTGTCACCACAACAAAAATGACATTTAAGATTCTTGCTGGATGCAGTGGCTCATGCCTATAATCCTAGCACTTTGGAGGCTGAGGTGGGCAGATCATGAGATCAGCAGTTTGAGACTGGCCTGGTCAATATGGCAAAACCCCATCTCTACCAAAAATACAAAAATTAGCCAGCTGTGTTGGCAGGCACCTGTAATTCCAGTTAGTCAGGGGACTGAGGCAGAAGAATCGCTTGAAATCAGAAAGTGGAGGTTGCAGTGAGCTGAGATTGTGCCACTGTACTCCAGCCTGGGTGAAAAAGTGAAACCCTGCTTCAAAAAAAAAAAAAAAAGGATTCTTAACAAATCTAATGAAAATGAGCTAGATGAACACACAATGGATACAATGTTGCAGTGATTTCAAATAGACACCTTCTGTAGTACAGAACTGATGTGGTTTGGCTGTGTTCACACCCAAATCTCATCTTGAATTGTAGGCCCCCCCCAATTTCCATATGTTGCAGGAAGGACTTGGTGGCAGGTAATTGAATCATGGAGGTGGGTCTTTCCCATGCTGTTCTCATGTTAGTGAATAAGCCTCATGAGATCTGATGGTTTTATAAATGGGAGTTCCCCTGCACAAGCTCTAGTCTTGCCGGCTGCCATGTAAGACGGACTTTGCGTCTCCTTGTCTTCTGCCATAATTGTGAGACCTTCATAGCCATTTGGAAGTGTGAGTCCATTAAATCTCTTTTTCTTTATAAATTACCTGGCCTTGGGTATGTCTTTATTAGCAGCATGACAACAGACTAATACAAAAACAACATTCAAAACATACCTGTTTTACTTAAGAAAAAAAAAATTATGTATGTGTATGCTCTATAAAGCAAAATATGACTAAAGAGTAACCATTGTGAAATCTAGGGGATAGGTATCTGGGTCATTCATTTCACTATTCTCTCTACTTTTGTGTATGTTTGAAATTTTCATGATCAGACATAACACATGTATACTCCAGTATGTAAAGCCAGGGGCTCCTCTCCCATTGGAGCTTCCCATCACCTCACTAGGAACTGCATGTGAAATGGTTATCTCATTCATTGATGTAATGTGTTGTGCCATTATTCAGGTGTCTAACAGCCCTCCTTATTGAGGAAAAAAGCGCTTAACAATGCTTATCTAATTTTGTCCAGACAATGTAAATAGCCCATCTTTATCCAAGTTGAATTCCTAGTCTCCATAGTAGCGTTTCAGTAACAATCAATGTCTTTTAAGACTAGGCCCTGACAAATTGATAATAAAGATAAGATAATACTTCAGATATGATAAATATTGGAGTAGTACTGATAAAGATTTTCCACAAAGGCTTTTGGAGACAAAAACTCCAGCATGAAAGAAGGATATGTGAAATAAAAGCCCTAACACCCCATTAAGGTGCAAATGTAAGACTATGCTAAACAAGTATGCAGGTGGTACAGATGTTCTCCACTGTACTTTCTCATGTAACTTGGTAGATGATAAATCCTTTAAATTTATTTATTTTGAGAGGGAAGTTGCTCAAAATCTTGTTGAGAGAAAAGGGTGTTAAGGATTTATCAATATATTCTCTCTCCACAATCTCCATATCTCTGCTCCTAAATATATTTACTATAGAAGAACTTGATATTGTGAGTAACTTAAGAATTCATGAAGTCAAAATGGTTTAGAGAGGCAGGCTTCATAAATACCCTATGAAAATATTTAATATAATATTTTATATATGATAACAAAAAATGGAAAGATGATGACAGCTCACAATAAAAAAAAATCAATGGTTTCTTACATGTCTTGAATTTGTAAAAAGTGATTATGAGACAGCCAGTTATAAAGAGAACCTCTGACAGGCCTGTGCACTGGGAGGAGTATGCACTGGGGTGAAGCTTTAGGAAGTTCATGCCATTTGCAGTGGGAAAGAGCCTGGCCTCTTCTGTGCTGGGGTGGTAACCAGGGTTTCAATCTGTGAGGTGGAAGCCTACTAGCAGGACTCTTGCTTTGCTGAGAATCTGTATTTTCTTTTTTTCCCTTAAAAACCCTGTCCAATAAACCCTGTCCTTTTCACCCTTCAAAGTGTCTGCGAGCCTAATCTTTCATGGTCATGTGACAAGAGCATGTCTTTTAGCTGAACTAAGGATAAAGTCCTACAGCAGTTACTAAATGATATATTTCCATGGTCTGTCTCTTGTTCAATGAAAAACTTGAGTATATCTTTTATAGTGATGGTGCTGGATTTGTGTTGCTTTATGCAGTTATATCCATATGCAAAGACACATAAAAATCTGTTTGGTCCTTCACCCTACTTTTATTTTTAATTAGTTAATTTATTATTATTATTATTATTATTAGAGACAGGATCTTGCTCAGTCTCTTCCAGGCTGGAGTGCAGTGGTGTAATCATACCTCATTATAACCTCAAACTCTTGGACTCAAGTGATTCTCCCTCGTCAGCCTCAGTAGTAACTAGGACTCCTGGGGCATCCACCACACCCATCTACTTTTTAAATTTTTTTATGGAGATGGGGATCTTGCTATGTTGCCCCAGGCTGATCTTGAACATCTGGCCTCAAGTGATCCTCCTCCTGCCTTGGCCTCCTAAAATGCTAGAATTTTAGGAATAAATCACCACGCTCAGCCCCTCCACCCAATTTTTAAATTATTGTCTTTTTTTGTTTTCATCTCACTAGTCAGGATAAACTGTGATTTCTATATATTGGAAACCAAACTCCCACAAATGTGGAAAAGATATTAAAAGTATTTGCATGTTGTATTAGTCTATTCTCACACTGCTGATAAGACATACCTGAAACTGGGCAATTTACAAAAGAAAGAGGTTTAACGAAATTAGAGTTCCATGTGGCTGGGGAAGTCTCAGAATCATGATGGAAGGCGAGGAGGAGCAAGTTATGTCTTACATGGATGGTAGCAGGCAAAGAGAGAGAAAGCTTGTGCAGGAAAACTTCCATTTTAAAACCACCAGATCTTGTGAGACTTATTCACTATGACAAGAACAGCACAGGAAAGATATTCCCCCATGATTCAATTATCTCCCACAGGGTCCCTCCCACAATATGTGGGAATTATGGGAGCTACAAGATGAGATTTCAGTGTGGACACAGAGCCAAACCATATCATATGTCAAATAAGAATTAGAGTTTGGGATAAATAATTGAACTCTCATAAATTAAAAGATTGAGTCATAGTGGCCTACCTGACCAGTGAGAAAATCTCCATCATGACTCTCATGGTTACAATCTACTTATTAAACAGGTTGTATTTAAATTGTGAAAAAAAAAGTTACTAGCAATAATCCCATGAATATACAATTGTCTTATTTATCAAAGCCCATTTTAGTTTCTTGTCTAGTTTTTGTTTAAAAATTGTTCTGGCAATCTCAAGCATGAGCTACTGTATAGGAATTTTATATTTTACAATCTCTATTGCATATATTTTTTTTCTCATTGCATACTATCAAGGCTTTTTAGTTTCTCACTGTCTCTCACCCGTCAATCTCATGCCCTTAAGCCACAGATTATTTCTGAGAGCAATTAGAATGAAAAGTGACAGAAAAGACAGATAACACATTCTTCTGTCTTTGATATTTCACAATAAGTAAGGAAACAGGGTTTTTCTGATTTTGGTTTTCCCCAGACAGTTCATAGCCCACACTCAACCAAACCCCTCTACCACAATCTAGGAGTACTATTTCTATGAGAACTGGAAAGAAACATAAGCCCTGATGACTTGACTTCTCTGAGGTGAAGAGGAGTGTGGTGGCCCAGGAATGCCATCATGTCCACTACACTGCTGAGGTTTTCACTTCATTTGAGTGAATCTGTCACTAGCATTGTTTCCCAGAGCACCTTCCTCACTGGCTATCAGAAAAGGAAACTGAAATGAAATTAAATCTCATTCTACAGGAAATATGATTGAGGTCTTTAAGCTTGTCTTGATTTGTGTAAACATGAGTATCCCAAGCCATTATCCTTGGGCTAGAGGCACTAAGAATAAAAGCACTGTTTGATGTAGTAAATATTAATGCAGAAAGAAACCAGGAAAAATGGGTAGTGAAATTAGCCACTGTTCCTGCATTGTTTTTCTGAGAAATGAGATATGTTTAAAACACATGCCCTGTACTTTAAAAGGGAGCCATGATGAATTATTACACTTCAACTTATCCAGCAAGGAAAATAATTGTGCATCAAAACAGACACAGGTGTCTTAAAAATTGTAGATGAAGTGAGAAATGTATTTTCTACATTAAAAAGAGGGAAAAAAAGAAACAAGCAAGTAATTTCTGCCTCCTTTCAAAGGGTTAAGCATTTCTGATTAGCTTTGGGTCATGCATCACATTTTGAGTGCCTAAGCTTAAAGACACACTTCATTGAATCCCATCTAGCAAGCTTCATGCTTATGAAGGTGTTCCTCTTGATTGCTTCTCATCTGGGCTACAGAACGATTGGGTTGGAGACTGACATTGATTAAGTGCAAGAGAACCATGTTTTACTGTGACAGCTGCTAGGCCTCTGTCAACAAATCAATGTATTTTTTTTTTTCCTTTTCATCTTAACTCTCCCGTTAGCATCCTGCTGTTACTAGAGATGAAAAACATCTCTAAACTGTCTGCTGATTGACCACTTTCTGATTTGCCAATCACATAAAATGTTTTTATGATGGAAAAGACTAACCCTTCATTCTAAGAAGCTTTTCGTGCACAAATAGTGCAATTCACTGGAATTCTCTGGAGTGCGGCTGCTGCTCCTATAATTTAGAATCACAATAAAGAGTAAGACATATTTTGCAGAAAAATGTCATTTTACTTCCTGAATTTGATCAGTAAGAGTACAAATGTACCCTGTCCATGAATTTGGGGAGTGTTTTAGCAGTGGTCTCACTCACAGATCTTCAACTGTCTAGATAAGGCAGTCATGCTTAATAGCTTTTTGTTCACAGAATACCTTTAGTTATTTATAACAGGGTGAGGTTGTTAAAAGCGGACCACCCCTAGCATCATGCTGTGCAGGAGGTATGGCTAGGAGATAGCAAATACAGAGATCCTCAAGCAACAGTGGTTCAATATAGGATTTCTACAGACATATTGCTTAAAATAGCAGACTAGCCTCCAGCCTTCTACCACCAACTGTGTGGCTTGGGATTGAGCCCTGGGCTTGCTTGATTGGAACAAACACATGGGAAAAACCTACATAGAATGTGCAAATTACTACGTAGAGACAAGACAGAGTACTCTGGAACTTTTTAATGAAAGTGTATTTTCATATGCATTTGTATATTATTTTATTTCATAACCAAATAAATAACCACAAACCAAAATTTTCACCTGGTCAAGCTTGGACAATGTGGCTTATTTTGCCTAGTCATTTTCTCCTCATGCTATTATTAATAATCCCAAAGGACACACAGAATTTCACTGGAAACGTGTTCCATCTTCAATAGGCTGAGCTGCCAATAGGATTTCAGCACTAGAAGTACTAATTGATGTTGGAAGCTGAATGCAGCCATCAATTGCCCTAAACTATCTGCCAGCTTGATTATCAAACCATTAGAAATAAAGGAAGAAAACTCATATCTCCTGTATGATGTGAAAAAAAAAACTACTTGTTCAGATAAAGGAAAGCATCACTAATAATTTTAAAGAAGAAAGAAATGGTACAATTAAAAGGTCAGGTTCCCAAGTGGGGTAGAACTGGACAGAAATTCTGGCTGTGTGCCAACTGTCCTCTTCCTTGTTCCTCCTGGGATGCTCCCTGAAGGCCCCATGCTGCACAAAATCCTGCACAAAAGAGGATAGCTACAGTAACATCTTTCCAAGAAAGAAAGATATAGAGCTAATATGTAAAAGTAATGCATCCAAAGGGAAAAAGAGAAAGAGGTAAGACAGCCTTGCTTATGAGGAAAATAGAAAGGCATCTGGAGAGGGTATCAGAAGAGTTCAAGCTAAGCAGCTCTTTGGTGTTTTCTGGCACTGGTCTCCTCACTCATGGATGTATCCTGTTATTATGAAAAAGTTAGCCTCCTCTTGCATTTAGGAAAATCTCTTTCTGATTGCCATAGAGAGGTCGTTAGAGTTTTCAAAAGTTTTGAAGTTCACAGTAACATTGAGAAATAAAGAGTTCCAAACAGTAAGTAGATCTGGTTTTGTTATAAATGACCAAAATAGAAAGTAAATTAGGATAGTAACCAAAATCAAAAGAAATGCTTTCTCATTTGACTTCATGCCCACACAAAAAGTCTCTTACAATTGCAAGGAAGTATATCACATCTAGATACTATTCCATTTGTGTGACGGTTAATATTGAGTGTCAACTTGATTGGATTGAAGGATGCAAAGTATTGATCCTGGGTGTGTCTGTGAGGGTGTTGCCAAAAGAGATTAACGTTTGAGTCAATGAACTGGGAGAGGCAGACCCACCCTCAGTCTGGGTGGGCACCATCTAATCAGCTGCCAGCACAGCTAGAATAAAGCAGGCAGGAGAACATGGAAGAGCAGACTCACTGAGTCTTGTAGTCTTCATGTTTCTCCTGTGCCGGATGCTTCCTACCCTTGAACATCAAACTCCAAGTTCTTCGACTTTTGGACTCTTGGATTATAGCAGTGGTTTGCCAGAGGCTCTCCGGCCTTTGGCCACAGTCTGAAGGCTGCACTGTTGGTTTCCCTCCTTTTGAGGTTTTGGGACTCGGACTGATCCACCACTGGCTTCCTTGCTCCACAACTTGCAGACAGCCTATTGTGAGACTTTACCTTGTGATCGTGTGAGTCAATTCTCCTTAATAAACTTCCTTTCATATATACATATATCCTATTAGTTCTGTTCCTCTAGAGAGCTGCGATGAATACAATCTGTTATGAAATATCCAGACATAAAAATATTATATCAGGGCCAGTCGTGGTGGCTCACGCCTGTAATCCCAGCACTTTGGGAGGCAAAGACGGGCAGATCATCTGAGGTCAGGAGTTTGAGGCCAGCCTGGCTAACATGATGAAAGTCCATCTGTACTAAAAATACAAAATTAGCTGGGCATGATCATTCATGCCTGTAATCCCAGCTACTCAGGAAGCTGAGGCAGGAGAGTCACTTAAACCCAGGAGGTGGAGGTTGCAGTGAGCTGAGATCACACCACTGCACTCTAGCCTAGGTGACAGAGTTAGATTCCATTTAAAAAAAAAAAGGCAAAGGTATATCAAAATATTTTAAAACATTTATAAATGTTGCACATTCTCCCTTTATTGATACAAAATTTCCTTTTATTTTTTCTGTCTTCTCTTACCTTAATCATAAGGAAGTTTTGTTTTCTAAAAGAAGTAAAAATTAGAGCTAATAAATGATTAAAGCCCATATGGTTATATGTGTTTCCAGCTTTTTTATGAGTAAAAGCATTCTTTATATTATCAGAAAGTTGAGATCCAAAATAAATTTTGTTTTAAGCTTCGGGAATGTTTCTTCCTCTCTGTCATGTACCTTTAAGAACTTTCCTTTTGTCTCTTCGCTCATAAATGAAAGAATAATTCCAGGCATTTAGGGTTTTATTCAGTTTTTTTTTTTTTATAACACATGGGAATTAGGGGAAGCTTATGTACAGAGACTCCTTTCTAATTGTCTAATATGTTGTTGAAGAGGAAGCATTTGTCACAATGTTCTCAAGCCCAGCTTATCCTAGGTTCAAGACCACACACTTGGCTTAAAAGGAAAGGACTGAAAATTTATTTTCATCAACCCTAGGCTGAAGGCTCTAATTTAAAGTATCGTGTTATCTGACACAGTTCAAGCTTTATATTGAAATTATTATCTGTGCTGGCACGAAAATGACACACATAGGAAAATTTAAATATCCAAGAAACAGCCTGAAGTCCAATTACATATACAGAGTTTTAGGTGCATAAACAGGTACATTGGATTGCATTGTGTCTTAGATTGTGTTCCAGGGAGACAGATGCTGAAATGAAGAATTGCATGCAGAAGGTTAACTAAGGAAAACTCTCAAGATGTACACTTATAAGGAAGGAAAAATGGCAGAACTGAGCAGTGGGAAAAGGTGACCTGCAAGGTAGCTGTTGCTGCGGCATCCACACATCCTAGGGAGCGTGAGGATGAAATGGCCCATAAGAGTTGTGTTCAGCTGAGGCAAAGTTCTGGCCTTTGTTTCCATAGCAGCCAGTGTGGGTCCCTGGGCAGCTCCCAGTGAGGGAGTACAACTGTGGGTGAGTCAGTTCCTACATCCACAAGCAATGCCCAGAGAAGACAGTAGCTGTGAGCTGCTAGCCACAGGCATTCCAGCCAACTAAGGAATGGGTGCATCAGCTAGAAGAGGGGGTCTGGGCAAAGCCATGGAGTAGCCTCTGGGGAAAATACATTGTTTATGATACATATTTTTTTGCCTTAGGGTGAAGATTCAACGCTTTATTTATAGCTGCTCATTTTCACAGGGAACATGTATTCTAGGTTTTGATGCTTTGTTTTGACTTTGTTGTTGCTGTGTGAGTTTACATCAGCCTTATTTACTTCTAATTTAAAATTAATTCATCTTAGAATTATAAGAAGAGGAGCTTAGAAAAGATCATCCAATGTTCTCATTTTGCAAATAAAATAACTCTTCTCATGTCAAAAGGCTGGTTAGTGACAGAGCCATATTTAGAAGAAGGTTTTAATATAACTTCCTTTCAGGTCACCATTCTGCTTCATTAATTTAAAAATATTTGTCCTGCCTGTATCGAAGACATTGGGGAGATACAAAAGAAAACTCATGGATCCCACCTCCATGCAGCTCACAATCTGGAGACCATTTGTGCTAAAATATGATCTATTGCTGCTGAAAATTTTATTCTGAGAAGAAGCTATCGTGCCAATTGTATTAGGTGTTTTATACAATTTAGTGTGAAGCCCAGCCTCTTTTCCCTGTAGAAATGTGCTGACTTTCCCATACTGTAGTTAGGAAATCAATTTTAGTACTGTTCTTCCTATCACGTGAGTCTATTGCGGATATGGTTTGCCTGTGTCCCCACTCAAATCTCAACTCAAATTGCATCTCCCAGATTCCCATGTGTTGTGGGACGAACCAAAAGAAAGGTAATTGAATCATGGGAGCTGATCTTTCTCGTGATTCTCACGATAGTGAATAAGTCTCGTGAGATCTGATGGGTTTATCAGGGGTTTCTGCTTTTGCTTCATCCTTATTTTTCTCTTGCTGCTGCCATGAAAGAAGTAAGTGCCTTTCACTTCCCACCATGATTCTGAGGCCTTTCCAGCCAGGTGGAACTGTAAGTCCAAACAAACCTGTTTGTTCCCAGGTTCAGGTATCTTCATCAGCAGTGTAAAAATGAACTAATCCAGTAAGTAAACTGGTATGAGTACAGTAGGGTGTTGCTGAAAAGATACATGAAAATGTGGAAGTGACTCTGTTCCAGGCAGAGGTTGGAACAGTTTGGAGAACTCAGAAGACAGAAAAATATGGAAAAGTATGGAACCTCCTAAAGACTTCTTGAATGGCTTTGACAAATATGCTGATAGTGACATGAACAATAAGGTCCAGGCTGAGGTGATCTCAGATGGAGATGAGTTCTTATTGGGAACTGGAGCAAAGGTGATCCTTGTTATGTTTTAGCAAAAAGACTCGTGGCATTTTGCCCCTGCCCTAGAGATCTGCAGAACTTTGAACTTGATAGGGATCATTTAGGGTATCTAGTGGAAGAAATTTCTAAGTAGTAAAGCATTCAAAAGGTGACTTGGGTGCTGTTAAAATCATTCCATTTTAAAAGGGAAACAGAGCATAAAAATTCAGAAAATCCTGACAATGCAGTAGAAAAGAAAAATCCATTTTTTCAGGAGAAATTCAAGCCAGCTGCAGAAATTTGCATAAGTAGCAAGGAACCTAGTGTTAATCCCCAGACCATAGGGAAAATGTCCTCAGGCCATGTCAGAGACCTTCATGGTAGCCCCTCCCATCAAAGGCTCAGAGGCCCAGGAGGAAAAAGTGGATTCGTGGGTTAGGCCCAGGGTCCCCATGCCATGTACAGCTAGGTGTACTTGGTGCCGTGTCCCAGCTGCTCTAACCATGGCTGAAAGGGGCCAACGTAGAGCTCAGACCATGGCTTCGGATGGTGCAGGCTCCAAGCCTTGGCAGCTTCCATGTGGTGTTGAGCCTAGGGGTGCACACAAATCAAGAATTGAGGTTTGGGAGCCGAACCTCTGCCTAGATTTCAGAAGATGTATGAAAACTGGATGCCTAGGCAAAAGTTTCCTTCAGGGGCAGAGGGCTCAGGGAGAACCTCTGCTAGGGCAGTGCAGAAGGGAAATGTGGGGTCAGAGCCCCTACACAGAGCCCCTGCTGGGGCATTGCCTGATGGAGCTGTGAGAAGAGGGCCACTGTCCTCTAGACCCCAGAATGGTAGATCCACTCACAGCTTGCACTATGTGCCTGGAAAAGCCACAGGCACTCAATGCCAGCCTGTGAAAGCAGCCAGGAGGGACGCTATAACCTGCAAAGCCACAGGAGTGGAGCTGTCCACAACTATGGGAAGCTACCTCTTGCATCAGCATGACCTGGATGTGAGTCCTGGAGTCAAAGGAAATCATTTTGGAGCTTTAAAACTTGACTGCCCTGCTGGATTTTAGACTATAACCCCTTTGTTTTGTCCAATTTCTCCCACATGGAATAGCTATATTTACGCAATACCTGTACCCCATTGTATCTAGGCAGCAACTAGATTACTTTTGGTTTCATAGGCTCATACGTGGAAGAGACTTGCTTTGTCTCGGACTTTTGGATTAATGTTGAAGTAAGTTAGGATTTTGGGGAACTGTTGGGAATGCATGATTTTTTTTTTTGAAATTTGTATACATGAGATTTGTAGGAGCCAGGGGCAGAATGATATGGTTTGGCATGTCCCCACTCAGATCTCAACTTGAATTGTATCTCCCAGAATTCCCACATGTTGTGTGAGGCACCCAGGGGGAGGTAATTGATTCAAGGAGGTCAGTCTTTCCCATGCTATTCTTGTGATAGTAAATAAGTCTCACAAGATCTGATAGGTTTATCAGGGGTTTCTGCTTTTGCTACTTCCTCATTTTTCTCTTGCTGACACCATGAAAGAAGTGCCTTTCGCCTCTCACCATGATTCTGCAGCCTTCTCAGCTATGTGGAACTCTAAGTCCAATTAAATCTGTGTTTGTTCCCAGTTTCAGGTATGCCTTTGTCAACAGCATGAAAACAAACTAGTACAATCTCAAATAACTATGCCACATGAGTGAGAGGGCTGAGCTTCAGAATTAACCAGACCCAATTCAGGCTCACATACACTCTGTCCATTCTTTGAGCTTTCCTCTGTCCCTACTCAATAAATTTGCAGGCTGATGTTCTATTTCTCCTTGCATGCCAGATTACTTGTCCTATGGCCATAAATTGCTCTTTTTTAAAGAGAATACTGTATCTGTCAACATTAAAAGGGCCTTCCTGATCCCTCAGCCCAGTGGAGGTAACCGAAAACATCCAATTGCAGGAGATAGAAACTAGAGTTGCCAATCCTAGGGAAAAAGCAGTACATCCTACCCAGTATGCTGGAACATCTTAATGTAGCACAGCAAGCTTTGGCCATGGAAGCTGCTACTGTCCATATGGTGTTTCCATGTTTCTACTTGCTTCTCTCAATTTGATTTTCATGATTTATGACAAAGGTGACAGTGACAGCGACAATGATAATGATGATCATGATAATATCTATCAAGCATTGACAATAATTTTATAAATACCATCTTATTTTTATTTTGATCTCCAAAAAGGTATATTTCACTAATTTTGCAAAGATGACCAACTACATGTATCACCTTTCTTTTTTTTCAGGATTACATTCTCTCAAACAAAATTGTCTGTCCATACTAGTACCCTATCTGATGCCTCCATGGAATCTTCAAAAGGCATTTCCTTGTTTCTGCTGAAGGTATTATACCCTATCATTGTTGTTAACAATTTTATGTGCTAATTTTTTATGTATATTTTATGTTTGCACAAAATTTGTTAGAACCATTTTTATTTCTTTATAGAAAATTAAAATAGTAGACAAAAATAGAAGGCTAAAATCCAGCATAAAATACTCTTTATACAAATGCATATCCCACCCCTTCCAACAATTCCCACTGAAAGCCCCCAATATGGAGTCCAAATGTAAAAGGGAATCCTAATGTCACTATGCTCTATCGCTAGAGCCTGTGTCTTAGTACAACCTGGCACACACACACACAAATCAGACATAACTCTAAACCCAAAGCATTTTGAAGTAGAAAAATTTTGCTTGTGGTTTTGATGAAGAGATAGAGGAAGACATGATGACTTCTGTCTTATAAAGATTCCCTTTAATAGATCTAAAAAGAAAGATTTTTTAGATCTATTAAAGATTCCCTTTAATAAATCTAAACTTACCTTCAAGTTTCTTGTCCTCCAGCAATTGCCATCTTTCTTCTATTTTCCTTGAAACCTTTCTATTTATAGTTATGTCCAATAAAATTGATACTCTCTCTATCTTTTCTCACTCAGTCTTTCCCCAAATTGTCCACCAAATCTCGTTTTGTAGAACTACTTCTCAAAATAAACAAATCTAGTACTTTGGAGAAGTGAAGGAAAAAAAAAACAACTAGCACCTATATAATGGTGTTTTGTTTCATATGGCAGCAGGTTTAAGGGAAGGTGTAAGTGTGTGTGTGTGTGTGTGTGTGTGTGTGTGTGTGTGTGCATGTGCATGCGTGTTTGTGTGTTCAAGGTGGGAGCAGATTTCTGTGAAGCTGAGCTCATCTCCCCAAAACAACTTGCTGACCTTTCTTTAAATTTTTTCAAAAAAAAAAAAAGAAAAGAAAACACAATCTGAATGTCATTTAGCTTTCATGACTTTCCTCAGTTATGGTTTTATGCTATAACTTCCTGTTGAAAAGCTCTTTGTCAGTAGCCTACCAGAATCCAGACCTATTCATAATAAAAATAACTCATTATGTGTGCTGAGACATTTGCTTCTTTTCAACATGTTTGATTATTCTTATCAAATTGCTCAAAATTTAAACCTTAGAGTCTTCTCACCTCCTGCATCCAAGTGGTTTTAATTGAAAGTATCTTGAAGCCTTTCCCATCAGCATCTCCATCATCAAAGTTTTGCTTTAACCCCTCATATTTCTTACACAGATTTTGCTATAGCCACATAAATAGCTTCAATTTTCTGCATCAGAAATTGCTTTCATCTTTTATTTAATACTTTCCTTGTGATTAAGAACTTTTATTTTTTAACTGTTTGTTATCGAAAAATTCAAACTAATAGAAAAGTAATGGAAATAATAAAATAAACCTAAGTACCCATCAACCAGTTTAACAGTTCACAATTCATATTTGTAATATTGTGATTTATAAAATTTATATATATTTGATATTTGTCTCCATTCCTCTCATAGAGCTCCCCAAACTCCTGAAATTTCATAAGTGATAAGAGAGATAAAGGAGAATAGAGCATTTTTGTCATTCTTAACAAACCCCTTTCAAATACACTTGAGTTTAAGTTAATGAAGCAACTTTGGAAAAACCCCTAGATAACTATAGGATGGAGGCTAGTTGCCAGGATAACTAACCATGTGATTAGAGAATTGGCATTTTCAGCCCCACCCCCTGACCTCCAGGTACAGGAGAAGGATTGGAGATTGACTTGGTCATTACCAGTGATTTAATGAATTATGCCTATGTACAGAAGCCTCCATAAAAACACAAAATAATGCGTTTAAGAGAGCTTCTGGGTTGGTGAACATGTTGAAGTGCTGGGAGGGTGGCACACCTGGATAGGGCATAAAATCTCCACATCTTGAAACCGCCACTGCAAAATTGTAACTGAGACAGTGAAAGAGATCTGACCTAATAAACTCCATCTTACTTTTAACCTCCAAGCTGTCCTTGTTCATTCCTGGGCATAGGCTGAACTAACCTTGGGAGGAACTGAGTTTATGGTTTATAGTTTAAAACAAAGATGACAGCAAGCCTTTCCCAAGGCAAGTCCCCTTCTTGCTGGGGAACTAGACAGCTACCTTTTTAGGAGTAACAAATTAGCCACAAGATTAGAAATGATGGTTTAAGAGTCACGCAGCTGGAGGCTACAAGATTCTAACCCTCCCTAAACTGCTCCTAAGATCAGTGCTTTAGATATTTTGCAGACCCTGCACTTGATGGATCAGCTGGCACTATCCAGTTTGAGAAACTGGCTCATCTGATCTTGTGGCTGCCACCCAGGAACTGACTCAGTGCAAGAAGACATCTTCAATTCCCTATGATTTCATCTCTGACCCAACCAGTCAGCACTCCTGACTCACTGGCCTTTCCCTACCCACGAAATTATGCTCAAAAACGCTGACTCCCAAATGCGGAGGAAGACTGATTTAAGTAATAAAACTCTGGTCTCCCACACAGCACTGCTTGTTTCTCTATTATTACTATTATTACTCTATAGAGATACACTGCTTGTATCTCTAATATTGTTTCTCTATTGCAATACCCTGTCTTGATAAATTGGCTCTCTCTAGGCAGCAGGCAAGGTGAACCCATTGGGCTGTTACACCTCTTACCCCATACATTGCCCCATGCATCTTTCCCATCGAGCTGTACCTGAGTTGTATTCTTTTCTAAAAAACCAGTCATTTGGTAAGCAAACTATATTCCTGAGTGTGGTTAGCTGTTCTAGCAAATGATATAATATGAGAAGGGGATCATGGGAACCTCAAATTTATAGGTAGTCAGTCAGAAGCACAGGTGACAGCCTGGACTTGTGTTCAGCATCTGAAGTAGGGGCAGTCTTGTGGGACTGAGCTTTTAACCTGTGAGGTTTGATGTGATCTCCAGACAGATCGTTTCTGAATTCAGTTAAACTATAGTACACTCTTACGGTCCATAGAGAACTAGAGAATTGCTTGGTATGGAAGGAAAAAACCCCACACATTTGGTGGCCAGAAGTATTTTGTAAGAAGAAATACAGTAATTTTTTTCCTTACGATGACCAACTTAATTTCATCTATATTCCATTCCTGATTATATTGAAGTAGATCCTAGGTATTCCATTATTTTAACTCTAAATAGTATAAGACAGGAACTCTATTTTTAAAACCTAATTGCAAAACATTATCACACTTAAAAATTAACTATCATTTCTCGGTAGCAACAAATCCAACAGTGTTCAAATCCTCCTTTTTGCCTTATATGTTTTTATTTTACAGTTTGAATCAGGATCTAATAGGGACCATAAATTTCAGTTGCTTCTACATCTCTTAAGTATTTTCCACTCTATAAATGATCACTCCTTCCTTCCTCCCTTCCTCCCTCCCTCCCTTCCTTCCTTTCTTCCCTCCCTCCCTCCTTCTTTCCTTTTCTTTTTTCTTTTTTTCTTTCTTTTCTTCTTTCTTTCTTTTTTTTCTTTCTTTCTTTTTCTTTCTTTCCTTCCTTCCTTCCTTCCTTCCTTCCTTCCTTCCTTCTCTCCTTTCTTTCTTTCTTTCTTTCTTTCTTTCTTTCTTTCTTTCTTTCTTTCTTTCTTTCTTTCTTTCTTTTTTTCTTTCCTTCTTTCTCTCTCTCTCTCTTTCTTTCTTTCTTTCTTTTTCTTTCTTATTGTAGTTGTTGCTGAAGAAAATTGGTTTTTTGTTTTATCTGGGTTTTGCAGGTTGCATCCCCATGGTATGATTTAACATATTCATTTGTTCTCTATTTCCTATAAATTAATAATTAGACCTAGAATAGTGATCTGTTTTAGATTTAACAATTTAGGCAAGAAAACTTCTTAGGTCATCTCATGTAACCAGCATCAAGAGGTACATAAGAATGGTTTATCTCTCTTTATTTATTGGTAACCAGTGACTGCCTAAATCTATTAATTCATTTGTTATTTTAAGCAAAATTATTATATTTTACTGAATCTTGATTTATCAGCAACAAATTTTCTATAAAGAAGAACTTTTACTCATTAATTGTTTGTTTACTATGAACTAATTTTAAGCTTTGTGCAAAATCACTTCACAATCCAGCCCTGATCTATCTTATCTAACTCACTTCCTTTCCACAGAACATGCATATTTTCCCCAAGAGTGTGTTGGTTTGTAAGAACTGTGTTTCAAGATAACTTTTTACATCCCCAGCATTTAGTAATGGCTGGCATATATCAGGCAATTAAGAAATGTTTGCTGAATGGGAGAGTGGATGAGAATTTCCTATATAAGTAACTAGTGCTATAATACTTGTATTTATGCATGATTTCAAACACATTCAGACTTTCAGATGCTAATACTTAATGTCAGAAAGAATTCTTTTCAATGTGAGTACAATAATATGCTGACAAGTCATATTAACTTCTAATACAACATTAGCAGTGAATTAAATGAAGACATCCTAAATTATACCACTCAAAAGATAAATGTTATTCTAGAATAGATTTGGCACCATGCACTCTTAGCAATATGAAGTCACCAGTTCTCAAGTATTTTATTTTCTATCACCTGCAGTAACTAGACCATCAGTCTAAGCCAAGACAGACATTAGCATTTCAAAAAGAATACTAAACAAACCTGTTTCCATTACAATGAAATTTCATTCTGAGGAATAGCATTTATTACTCCCTTATTCTCAAAACACTCATCCTTGCATTAGATGACATCACACCTATAGGTTTTCCTCTTACAAATAGCACTTTCAGGTTGGGCACAATGACTCACACCTGTAATCTCAGCACTTTGGGAAGCCAGGACAGAAGGATTGCTTGAGTTCAAGAGTTCAAGACAAGAGTTCAAGAGTTCAATTCCAAGAGTTCAAGACAAGCCTGTGCAACATAGTGAGACCCCATTTCTACTAAAAATACAAAAATTAGGTGGGTGTTTGGTGCATGCCTGTGGTTTCAGCTACTTAGGAGGTTGAGGTGGGAGGATCACTTGAGCCCAGAAGGTCAAGGCTTCAGTGAGCTATGATCTCACCACTGCACTCTAGCCTGGGTGATAGAGCTTGATATACCTTGCCTAAAAAAGAAAGAAAAAAGATATACCTTGTCTAAAAAACAAAGAAAAACAAATATCATCTTTCATTCTGGGTCTACTGGCTTTTCATTTCTATATGGTCTTTAAATAAAAGAGTTCCTCAAACATTAGAACTAATCTTGATTTACTTCAACTTCATATTTTTTCCCCTTGGCAATGCTATCTGCTTATCAACTTCTTATTTCCTGCCCACATCTTTCATTTGAATTTTAGACTGACAAGTGCAAGTGCCTACACTTCACACTGAGCATCACCATCTTCCTGCTCTTCTTCCTTTTATTGTTTAGAATCTCAAAGGAGAGCATCACTGTATATAATTAGAACAAATAGGAATGTGTTATCAACTGTGATTTCTCACTGTCCTTATACCTTGTATACAATAAAGTACCAGCTTTCTTTTCTGTTCTACAGACTAAATACTTCTTGAATGAAACCATTTTTCTTTTTTTAAAACATTTTTAATTCACACACAATAACAATACATGTTTATGGGGTACATGTGATATTTTGATACATGCATACAATGTGTAATGATCAAATCAGGGTAACTGAGATATCTATCACTTCAAACATTTATCATATCTTTGTTTGGGGAACATTCAAATTCCCTTTTTTTTTTTTCTGAGACAGAATCTCATTCTTGTCACCCTGGCTGGAGTGCAGTGGCATGACTTCAGCTCACTGCAACCTCTGCCTCCTGGATTCAGGTGATTATTCTGACTCAGCCTCCCAACTAGCCGGGATTACAGGTGCCGGCCCCCATGCACATCTAATTTTTGCATTTTTAGTAGAGTCAGGGTTTCACCATGTTAGCCAGGCATGGCTTAAACTCCTAACCTCAGGTGATCCACCCATCTTGGTCCCCCCAAAGTGCTGGGATTACAAGTGTGAGCCACTGTGCTTGGCCCAAATTCCTCTCTTTTAGCTATCTTGAAATACACAATAAGTCGTTCACTACAGTCATCCTATTGTGCAACAGAACAATAAAATGTGCTCCTCCTATCTGACTGTAATTTTGTACCCATTAATCAACCTCTCCACATGCACTTTCCTTCTTGTCTATACTTGCCAGCCTCTAGTAACACAATTCTACTCTCCACTTCAGTAAGATCAATCTTTTTAGCGCCTACACATGACTGAGAAGATGTAGATGCCACATTTCCTAATTTCCACTTTAATCATCCCAGTTCAGACCTTTAGAAAGGTTGTTTAGGAGCATGGCCAATATTTTCTAATGGCTTCCCTGCACAGAATCTTGCCTTGAGTCAATCCAGAAAAATTTTTTAAAGAATTCTTTCATCTTCTTGTTTAAAATCCTTTGGAGGTTTTCTATTCTCTGAAGATAAAGAAGAAAATCTTTAACATCTCCTAAAATCTTTGCCTGGCCTAGATAGAGTCCTCTACTCCACTCATGAACCCTAACTCCCATTTAAGTCATATTTGGCTTCTCAATTTAATAAGCACATTATATCATTTAAGAAAAAGATAAGTCTTTGACACACTGACTATTCCTTCGGTCTGGGATATTTGCTGTGAATGTTGTCAGAATTAAAATGGAGTCACTGATGTTAGGAAAACCCTGATAAATTGAACCAGGGAAGGCCTTTAAGAAAGGGTTCTCATGTTTGGCCCTGGTAACAAAAACTATCACAAAAAACTGCAAAAATCACAACCTTGTACAAAGGCCACACAACATGACACAAAAAAATACTTTTGCGAGAACATCTGCCCAGCAACTGCCTATTCAACCTGGAACTGGATGCCACCCTTATTAGAAAGGATAATTATTTCAAAACAATTATGTAAAATCCCCTTTTTTTTTTTTATGTCTTCCTCTACCTCCCTGAATACACATATAGTTAACCACGGCACGTATATTCCCATTGCAACACTCTATTACCAATAAACATCTTTTCTTTTAGAGAGACTCCCTCTCCTTGTTATTTAGGTTGACAATAACCTCACTCTTCTGTTTCATCTAATTTATCATCACTGCCTTATTATAGTCACAGTTAAATAATTATTTGTGTCATAAGTTGGGAGAGCTTTTTAAAAATTATTTTTGAAATACTGGCTTCCTATATTCATCAGGGTTCTCTAGAGGGACAGAACTAATAGGATATATATGTGTGTGTGTATAGGATATATATATATATATAAATGTGTGTCTATATATACAAATGTGTGTGTGTGTATATATAAATATATATACACACACATACATAATAAACTCCCCTTTATATATATACACACACACACACATATAAACATGTATATATAAATACGTATATATATACATGTTTATATGTGTGTGTGTATATATATATAAAGGGGAGTTTATTAAGTATTGTGTGTGTGTGTGTGTGTGTGTGTGTGTGTGTGTGTATATATATATATATATATATATATACATGTTTATATAACACCAGACTCCAAGATCTTCTGTTTTGGGATTTAGACTGGCTCTCCTTGCTCCTCAGGTTGCAGATGCCCTATTGTGGGACCTTGTGATTGTGTGAGCTAATACTTAATAAACTCCCCTTACATATATAAAAACATATGTATGCATATATATATATACATATATATATACATATGTATATATATGTATATATATAAAGGGAAGTTTATATATATACACATATGAATATATGTATATATGTATATATATAAAGGGGAGTTTATATATATATATATATACACACATATATGTTTTTATATATGTCTGATGTTGTACCTTTTACAGGTTTTGACAAATACACAATGACATGTATCCAACATTATAGTGTCATACAGAATAGTAGTTTCACTGCTGTACAAATCCTCTGTGCTTCACCTATTCACTCTTCCCTCTTCTTTAGCCTTGGCAACAAGTGATCTTTTTACTATCTCCTTAGCTTTGCCTTTGCAGAATGCCATATGGCTGGAATCATAAAGTGTGTAGACTTCAGATTGGTTTATTTCACTTAGTAATATGCATTTAAAGTTTCTCCATGTCTTTTCATGACTTGATAGCTTATTTCCTTTTATGGCTGAATAGTATTCCATTCTATAGATGTATCATAGTTTATCCATTCACCTACTATAGGTCATTATGGTTGTTTCCAAGTTTTGGCAATTATGAAGAAAGCTGCTATAAACATCCATATGCAGATTTTTGTGTGAACATAAGTTTTCAAAACTTTTGAGTAAATACTAAGGAGTAAAATTGCTTGATCATATGATAAGAATATGTTTAGTTTCGTAAGAAACTACCATAGTGTCTAAAGTGGCTGTACCAGTTTTTATTCCCAGCAGCAAATGAATAAGAGTTTGTGTTGCTCCTCATTCCTTCCAGTATTTTATGCTGGCACTGTTCTGGATTCTGGTCATTCCAATAAATGTGTAGTGGTATCTGACCGTTACTTTAGTTTGTTTTTCCTTGATGATGTGGAACACATTTTTATACAGTTATTTTGCATCTGTTTGTCTTGTAAGGTGAGGTGTCAGTTCTGATCTTTGGCCTATTTTTAAATTGCATTCTGCTCTTATAGCTGAATTTTAAGTTATTTGTATATTTTGGATAACAGTTCTTTGTTTATGAGATATGTCTTTTACAAATATGTTCTTCTAGCCTGTAGCTTGTCTTCTCATTCTCTTGACAGTGTCTTTTGTAGAGAAGAAGTTTTTAATTTTAATAAAGTGTAGCAAATTAATTATTTTTTATAAGTCTTTCCTTTGGTGTTGAATTTCAGAAGCCATTGCAAAACACAAGGTCATCTAGATTTTCTCCTATGTCATTTTTTAGGAGTGTTATAGTTTTGCATTGCGCATTTAGCTCTACAAATCCATGTTGAAAAATTTTGTGAAGGGTGTAAGGTCTGTGTCTAAATTTACATTTTTGTCATGTGGATGTCCTGTTGTTCCAACACTATTTGTTGAAAAGACTATCTTTGCTCCATTCTGTTGCCTTTGATTCTTGTAAAAGATCAGTTGACCATTTTTATGCGAGTTAATTTCAGGCTCTGTATTCTACTCCACTGATCAAATCAACTATTATTTTACCAATACCACATTGTCTTAATTAGTGTAGCTTTATAGTAAGTCTTCAGGTCAGGTAGTATGGAGGTTAGCACATCAGAAAAAAGCAAATAGAATTATAATAAAATTCATTATATGTTATTAAATAATGGCCAATCTTCATAGATACTACTGTAAGAATATAATCAATATGTGGCAAAACATTAAACAATGCTCAGTCAGCGACACACGCACACAATGATGTGAAGACATATTTGTAGGTGTCACTTTATATTACAACTTAACAAAATACAATCTTTTTCTCTTAATCAGAAAAAAATATTTTCCATGTGAAATTATATTGAATTATATTGGAATTATGAACCTACATCATCAGCATTTTAGCAAGTTAACACATTTGGATTGATAGTAGAAAAACTTTGTGTTTCATATTCTTCAACATTTCGTAAACCAGATAAATGAGATATTTTTGACTGTATACTGAGACTATCAGATCACTCCAGTTATAGACAGAATTGATGCTGAACTTTGACACTCAAATCTCTTTAGACCCATTCAATTCTCCCTCCCTCTCTTACCTGCTGTTTCTACCAAATCTGGCAAATTCACTACAAATATAAGCTCCAACAGAGGCAACTGGGGCAATCAAAATACAAGGTTATAATATCATTGAGTATGCATAGCTCTCAAGATAGCTTTAGAGATTGTACAAAACATTCAGCTTCCGGGTGTTTGTTGGAAAATGTCAGAGCAGGAGGAGCAGTGTTTGTTCTAATATCAAAACACAGTCATTGTAGAGGCTCAAGTACGAGAGATTATGTCCTTAGTAGCCAGAATGGTACAGGAACTCCAAAAGGCTGGTATCTTCTACCTTTTAAAATGATTTAGATGTTTTAATTATGAATGAAAGGAATCTTTATTCTTGAGGCAGAAATAATGGATCAAATAATCCAGGCATTTCAGTATTTGATTCTTACTTATTTAAGAGACATGCTCCCCAAATGACACCACAGAAAAGGATGGAGTCTTTTCCAAGAGGGTCAATTCAAGTCTTTGCAAAGTATAAATTTTTAATTTTCATCTAGTCTATGAATTGGCAAAATTTTGGCAAGATTCCAGGGTAAGCCCTAGAACAAATTAAATTGTTCTGCATAAGAAAATGGAAAAAAAAATCTTAATTGAATACAGGGGCAAAGAAGATAAAGCAAATGTTTACAGACAAAATTTTTGACTAATACAAAAGAGTGTTGAATTTCAAGTTGATCATGCTTCTGAAATTAAGTAAACTCCTCATTGCCCACAGGCACTAAATCAAACCTCTTACACAAGCACAGGTACATATGAGGATTTTTTGAAAGAGAGAGGAATTGGAAATTTTAAAGAGACCTATATCCACTTTTGGTTCAATTCCAGCTGGAGATAAAGAAACAACCACAAAACAAGGCAAAAATTCAGCCAACGCAGGAAACTGGTCAGAATATAACCATGAGGAGTTAACATCTCATCTTGGCTTTTATCTTTCTTCACTTCCTAACTCTGGATATAGCATAGGTATCCTGGTTGAAAGAGGGGATGTTGAATTTTCAACACGGTGTATGCATGATTTGGATCTGTGGCCCTACCATATTTCATATTAGATTGTAATCCCAATATTGGAGGTAGGGCCTAGTGGAAGGTGATTGGATATTGGAGTTGATTTCTCATTAATGGTTTAGCACCATTCCCTTGGTGCTGTTTCTGTGATAGTGAGTTCTTGTGTGATCCAGTTGTTTAAAACTGTTGGCACCTCCTCCCACTCTTGTTCCTGCTTTTGCCATGATTGTACAGCCTGCATAACTGTGAGCCAATTAAACTTCTTTTATTTACAAATAATTGTCTAGCTTCAGTTATTTATTTATAGCAATGCAAGAACTTCCTAACACAGCACAGAATAGAAATGATGCAATATTCATGAAGATCATTAATGGTTCTAAGATCTCAAGCCCACATTGGGTTGATGACTTCTGTGTTACAATTATAAGTCTAAAAGTTATCATAGGATGCAAAGGAATGCATAGGACATACCTAGAGTAACTGGAGAAGGTTCTGCCTCCAGGTTGCCCATTCACAATTTAATAAAAGTTACTGAACACCTACAATGCACAAGATGCTCTGCTATGTCATAAAAGGATTAAAAGAGCAAGGAAGCCAGTTGCTTACCAAAAGTACTTACAGTACAACCAAGGGTATAAGACGAGTATCAACATACCATAAAACATGCAGAATATGGTATGATTTTATGTGTGCCTACACGTATGTGCACACACACACATATTCTTTTTAACAAAGCAAAGGATGGAAAATCACTCCCCATTATTTAGGGGACATAGGGGATTATGGGAACTGTCTTTATTACCTAATGGCTTTGGGAAAGGGCTTCAAATGCTGGTACATTTTTTAATGTTGAGATATAATTTGCATGCGATATATGAAATTTACATTTGTACAGATCTTACATGTGCCATTGAGTTGGTTAAAATGTCAATATTCAGGTAATTTAATCTCATTTCAAGACAGAATATTTCTGTCACTCCAGAACATTCTCTTATACCTTTTCCCAGCCAATTCTTACCACGCATACTTTTGTCCCAAACAATCACTTTTTTGATATCTATGGATATAATTTTGACAGGCAGATGTGGAGGACATAGCATGAGCAAGTGTATAATAGCTCAAGAAAAAGCAGGAGTTATTACAAGGTATGCATATAGGTGTGTAGTGAGAAAAATCTATCACAGTAAGATAGAGACATAATGTTGAGAATTCTAAATACTAGCCAGGAGATATTTGTATTTCATTCAGAATAATGATAAACCACTTAAGAAAAATGCATTTTTGTAAAATTATCCTGATCACATAGGAAGCTATACTGTTTTACAGTACTAAAGGGGACACAAAAGGATATTTGCATACTACCTCAATAAACCTCCAGCAACTTTTGTGTAGTCTAAAAAATGCCTCTATCATTAAGTTTTGTATACTTGTACTGAGCCCAAATCTGTATTAATTTGGCATTTAAATACATTTTTCTCTTTCTTATTATTTTTTTTTCCATTTCATCAATGAGCATTTGCAAAAGAAAGATTTCATAGTAGAGAATATTTCTCTGTTATAGGCCAAATTCAGTAAAAAACAAAACAAAAACAACAAAAACCACACAGAAAATTTTCTAAGATTGGTGTAACTTTTGTGTGAGCCCTTTGCCCTACTTCTTTCTTACTAAAATGCACACATGAATTCAGAGATGGAGTAATATAGGAAAAATGAAAGAACAGTTGGGGTCTTAAAAGTTGGGGTCTTTGTAGATTTTTTGAGTGCCACCTCCACCTTGGGCTGTCCTCCCAGAATTCTTGCAATGTGGAATCAATCACTTCATATGTTGGCACTGCTAAAGGTTTTCTGTGTCTTGCAGTGGAATGAATTTCTAAGTAATATGTCGTGCATACAATGTTCCTATCTCTTAGGCTTTTATAGAAGAAGGCTGGGACTCAGAGCTGTGGACAGAAGTCTGGAAATGTGATCAGTAATATCCCTGGGAATCAAAAATTCCTTCTCCCTTCTTGTTAGGTATATCATACATCAAATATATCATATAATTGTCTTGGTGGTTGTTAAAGTTTTCTTGCTGGTATATACCATCCCTCTTTTCCTAGAGCCCTTAATTATCTTCTGCTTCTGCAATTAGTACCTTGATAATACTGAATCAAAGAATGTGCCTCACACCATGGAGAAATGCATGCAAAAGCACCATTTCATGAAAATCATCTATTCATTGCCCCAAATAACATTTAGACATCTCACATCTCTTTCTACAAGATTATTAGTCTAGCCACTCAGTCTACTCTCCACTTTGGGTAGAGGAAACAATGTGTTTTTCTTTTAATATTCAGGGCCTCACCCTTGTCTCAAAGTATATTCCAGTAGACCTTAAATTTGGTCTAACTGGTCTTTAAACAATGAAGACCTGTTGGCACACCCAAACATGTATACAAACACACACTCATACAAATGTGTACATATATCTATTTCAAGAATAGTCTGTAGATTTTATGATATTTTGTAGGTTTACATAACTTTGATTACTAGATAGTTCAACATGGATCTTATGATCCTACTTCTTAAAAAATTTTTCAGCTGTTTTCTACCAAACATCATATGTTCTCACTCATAAGTGGGAGCTAAGCTATGAGGCTGCAAAGGCATAAGAATGATACAGTGGACTTTGGGGACTTGGGGGAAAGTGCGGGAAGGGGGTGAGGAATAAAAGGCTACACATTGGGTACAGTGTACACTGCTCGGGTGATGGGTGACCAAAATCTCAACAATTACCAATAAAGAACTTATTCATGTAACCAGGCTGGGCACAGTGGCTCATGCCTGTAATCTCAGCACTTTGGGAGGCTGAGGCAGAAAGATTACTTGAGGCCAGTAGTTAGAGATCAATGTAGCCAATATGGTGAAACTCTGTCTCTACTAAGAAATACAAAAGTTACCTGGGTATGGTGGTGTGTGCCTGTAATCCCAGGTACTAAGGAAGCTGAGGCAGGAAAATTGCTTGAACCCAGGAGGCAGAGGTGGCAGTGAGCTGAGATTGCACGTACTCCGGCCTGGGCAACAGAGTGAGTAAGACTCTGTCGAAAAAAAAAAAGAGCTTACTCATGTAACCAAACATGACCTGTTCCCCAAAAATCTGTTGAAATAAAAAAACAGTTTAAAAATGTTTTTCAGCTGTTTTCTTATGCAAGTAAACTTTATAATGATCACTTCATCAAGTACAAAATTAAAATTTAATTCAAATGAAGTTGCAAGCACTTTAAACCTATCAAACAATTAGGAAAAGTAGACATTATCATAGTACAGTAGACACAACCATCTTTGTTGTTGTGTCCTCAAATGGTAGAAAGAGAGTGCTAAAGTAGAAAAAAAAGGAGGTATTTCTTTGTATAATATCTTGAATAAGTTGTATAGATTTTTAAAAATAAACTTTTGAGATAATTGTTGCTTCACTTGAAGTTGAAGAAAGAAATACCAAAAGATCCATATAGCTTTTACTCAGTTTCCCCTAATAGTAACATCTTGAGAAATTATAGCACAATATCACAATAGGATATTGACATCAAAACATTGAAAACACAGAACATTCTCAATCACCACAGGGTGGATCTCTGAGGATTCAGTGAAGTTGTTCCTTGTATCAATAATTTGGATGTTTTTTCTTAAATGCTCAGAAATTTTCTATGGTATAGATGTACCACAGTTTATTTAACCATTCACCTATTGACAGACATCCTGGTTATTTCCAGTTTGGGGCTATTACGTAAAAACCTGCTATAATAATCTGTATTATAGTCAGTTTGAAATGCCGTAACAAAATACCATACATTGGGTGGCTTATACGACAGAAATGTACTTCCTTAAATTTCTGGAGGATGGAAGACCAAGATTAGTGTGGGTTCTGGTTGGGGCTCTCTTCCTGGCTTGCAGATGGCTGCTTTCTTGTTGTGTCCACAAATGGCAGAAAGAGAGACAGAGAAACAGTAAGAGAGATCGTCCTCCTCTTATAAGGCCACAGTGCTGTATTAGAGGGCCACCCTTATGGCTTCATTTAAACCTAATCACCTCCTAACGACCCTATATCCAGGTATAGTCACTTTGGGGGTTAGGATTTCAACATAGGAAGTTTGGGGTGACACAGTTCAATCCATAGTAAAATCCATGTATATAACTTTTCATTTCTCTGAGATACAATGAATCGGAGTGTAATTGCTGGGTGGCATGTTGGTTGTATTTTTAGTTTCTTAAGAAATTGCATTGGGGGGAGCTACCAGAGGGACAGTGGGAAGGAGGGTGGGGGAGGTATAATGTGGGGAGAGATGTCAGGTACAAGTGACGAGGGGATGCTGGCAACAAACCACCTTCCCATGAATGTACCTATGCAACAATCTTGCATGATCTGCACACGTACTCCAGAATCTAAAGTACAATTAAAACAAATAAACAAGTAGAAATTGCCAAACTATTTTCCAGAGTGACTGTACCATTTTACTTTCCCATATCTAAGTAATCTAGTTTCTCAGCATCCTTGCTACTGTTTGGTGTTGCCACTATTTTTTAAGCCATTCTGATAGATTTGTCATGATACTGTGGTTTTAAATTGTACTTCCTTAATGGTTAATGAAGCTGATCATCTTTTCATGTACTTTTTTGCTATGCATATATTATCTTCAGCAAATGCTTCTTCATGTCTTTTGCAGATTTTTTATTTTTACTGGGTTGTTTGTGTTTGACTGTTGTGTTTTAAGAATTCTTTACATATTCTAGATAACAATTATTTTGTTGGATATGTGGTTTGCAAATGTTTCCTTCCAGTCTCTCACTTGTCTTTTCTTCTTAACAAGTTTATTCCCAGGTCAACAGTTCGTAATTTAGATGAAGTCCAATTTTTAATTTGTTTTCTTTTGTACATGGCACTTTTTTAGTGTCAAGTCTCAGAATTCTTTCCCTGGACCAAAATCCTCAAAACAGTCTTCCATACTTTTCTAAAAGTTTCATATTTTTATATTTTAAATTTAAATCTGCCACACATTTGGAGTTAATTTTAACATAAGGTATGAGGCTTAGATCAAGGTTTTTATGTCTACCTGTGGATATCCAATTGCTCCACCACCGTTTGTTGAAAAGGGTGTCTTTTTGCTATTGAGTTGTTTTTGTACTTTGTGAAACATTTACTGGACATATTTGTATGCATCTACTACAATGTTCTTTATTCTAATCCATTGATTTGTGTGTCTATTCCTCTGCCAATCACACATAATTTTTAATACTATAGCTGTATGTGTTAGCTCTTCAAATTGGGTAGATTGATTCTTTCCAATTTAATTCTTCTTTTTCAAAATTGTCTTAGCTATTCTAGTTTCTTTACCATTCCAGTTTCCAGTTTAAAAACATTTTGTCAATATCCACACAATAAATTGGTATTTTCCTGGAGTTGGCCATGAATATATAGATGAAGCTAGACACGCTTAATATTTTAATAATATTGTCTTATTATAAAAAATATAAAATACCTCTTTTTTTACTTGGATCTTATTTGATTTCTGTCATCAGTGTTTTTTATTTTTCCTCATATATATTCTATCATTAAAAAAATATTTATACTTATCTAAGTAGTTGACTCTTGGATAGTCTTATAAATTGTACCTTTCTAAAGATTTTAAATCCTAATTTTTCCTTTCTGGTATACAGAAATATAGTTGATTTTCATGTATTAAACTTGTATACTAAAACCTCACTACACTCATTTATTAGTTCCAGGGGTGTTTGGGGTTTTTTATTGGTTTCATCAATTTCTAGGGATTTTCTACATACACAATCAAGATGTGTGAATAAATGGTGCTTAGCCATGATATAGAATTCTTTTAAAAATATTGCTGACTTCTATGTGGTAATATATATTTAAGGATATTTGCATCTATATTCATGAGGTATATTGATTGATATTTTCTTTTCTGTACTACCTCTGATTTTTGGTATCAGAGTAATTTTAGCTTTAAAAAATATGTTTGGAAGTGTTCTCTCCTATTCCATTTTCTATAAGAGATTGTATAGAATTAAGTTTTAAGAAAAATGTTTGATAGCATTCTCCAGGGAAATCATCTGGACTTGCATTTTTTTGGGGGGAGTTTTAAAATTACAGTTAGTCTAATTTTCTTAAGAGCTTTAGACCTATACAAATGATCTATTGCATATTGGGCAATTTTGTTATAATTTGTGCTTTTTAAGAAATTGACCCAGTTCATCTAAATTGTGTTATTTATAAATTTATGTTCACAGAATTTCTCATAGTATATCCTTAACTTTTTTACATCTGTAGGATCTGTACTGATATCTTCTCATTTATTCCTGGTAGTGATATTTGTGTCTTCTCTCTTTTATTAGTCTCACCAGAGGATTATCATGTTACTTTTCAAAGAATGAATTCTTTTATTTACTTATTTTCTCTGTTGTTTTACTGTTTTTAATATTGTTGATTTCTCTTTTTATTTTTATTATTTCCTTCCTTCTCCTTGCTTTAAGTTTACTTTGCTCTTACTTTTCCAGGTTTTGAAGTGGATGCTTAGATTATTGATCCAAGACTTTCCCTCTGTTTTGATACATGCATTTAGTGCTATAAATTTTCTTCTTAGCATTGCTTTAGTTGGGTTCAATAAGTTTTGACATGTTATATTTTAACTTCCACCCATTCAATATATTTTTAATTTCCCTTGACACCTTCTCTGTGACTTATAGATTATTTAGAAGCATGGGAGATTGTTTCTAAGGGTTTTAAGATTTTCTTGCTTTCTAAATGTTTGGAGATTTTCTTTTTTCTTTTTAGTTTTTAATTATTATTATTATTATTTTTGGAGAAGGGGTCTCACTCTGTCACTCAGGCTGGAGTGCAATGGCATGATCATGACTTACTGCAGCCTAAACTTCCTGGATTAAGGTGATCCTTTTACCTCAGCTTCCTGAGTAGCTAGAACTACAGGCACAAACCATCACACATGGCTAATTTTCATATATTTTTGTAGATATGTGGTCTCACCAGGTTGCACAGACTGGTCTTGAACTCCTGGGCTCAAGTGATCCACCCACCTTGGCCTCCCAAAGTGCTAGATTTACATGTGTAAGGCATCACACCTGACTGACTTTCTTTCTCAAAAATCTTTTTTAAATTTCTTTTCTATATGTGTGTGTGTGTATATATATATATATATATATATTTTTTTTTTTTCTTTTTTTTGAGACAAAAGTCTCACTGTGTCTCCCAGGGTGGAGTGCAGCAGCACAATCTCAGCTCACTGCAACTTCCACCTCCCAGGCTCAGGCTATCTTCCCACTTCAGCCTCCTGAGTAGCTGGGACCACAGGTGGGTGCCACCACACTTGGCTAAGTTTTTAAAAAGTTTGTGTGGAAACGAGATCTCACTATATTGTCTAGGGTGGTTTTGAACTCCTGGGCTCTATCAATCACCCTTCCTTGACCTCCCAAAGTATTGGGATTATATGTGAGCCACCATGCCTGGCCTGGAGATTTTCTTGTTATCTTTCTGTTACCGAGTCGTAGTTTTATTCCATTGTAGTTATAGAACACACTCTGCATGATTTCACTTATCTCAAATTTGTTTGGATTTTGTTTTGGGGCCTAAGATATGGTTTATCTTGATGTGTATTCCATGGGCACTTAAATATATATATATATAATGTTTGTATATATATTCTGCTGTTGGCACTAAAGTAGTCTATAAGTATTGAATAGGTCCTGTTGGGTGATGGTGTTGCGGAGCTATTCTATATTGTTTCTGCCCTTCTGTCTAGTTGGTCTATAAATTTGGGGGAAGGGCACTGAAGTCTGTCACTATATTCATAGATTTTTCTATTTCTCCTTCAGTTCTATCAGTTTTTGTTTTATATATTTTATGTCTCTGTTACATTATATATGAGATAATATTTCTGTTCTTGGTTTACACCTCACTTTGTTATATCACATATCTATACACTGAAAACCACAAACCATTGCTTAGAGAAATAAAAGAAGCACTAAGTAAATGGAGATCTATACCCATGTTTATATGTCAGAGGTCTTAATATTGTTAAGATATTACTTCTTCCTAAAAATAGACTCAACATAATTCTAATCAAAGTCTCAGCAGGACTTCTTGGTAGAATGTGCAAATATGATTCTAAAATTTATATGAAAATTGAAAAACCTAGAATTGCCAAAATAGCTTTGAAAAAAGAAACAGTTTGAACGACTGATTTCAAGACTTATTATAAAGCAATGGTTATCAAAGTAGTGTATATTTCTATAAAGACAGACAAATAGATTAATGGAATGGATTAGAGTCCAGAAATAGACCTAAATATATCTGGACAACTGATTTTTGATTTACATGCAAAAGCAACCTAATGGAGAAATGATAGTCTTTTCAATAAATAGTTCTAGAACATTTGGATTTCCATATTCAAAAAATGAACATCAATCCAAATCCCATATCATAAGCAAAAATTAGAATGGATCAGAGACAAAATTTAAATGTAAACTTAACACTGTAAAACTTCTTGAAAAAAACAAAGAAGAAAATATTGGTATCCTTCGATTCGGTAAAGATTTCTCAGATACAGTAACAAAAGCTTGACACATAAATAAAACAATGCCTAAAGATATTGTTAAGAAAATGAAAAGATAAGCCATCAGACTGAGAGGAAATATGTGCAAATCAAATAGCTGATAAAGAACATGTATTCAGAATGTATAAAGACTGTTAAAACATAAAGAATAAAAGTTTAACTTTTATAGAAGAAAACATATAACTGAATAAAAATGGGCAGAATGATTGACATGAACACTTTGCCAACAAAAACATATGGATGCCAAATAAGCACTTGAAAAAATGGTTAATATCATTAGCCGTTAGGAAAATTCAAATTAAAACCATAATGGGATACCACTATACATATGAATGAGAATAGGTAAAATTAAAAAGAGCGACCATACCATAGGAAATTTTGGTGAGAATATGAAGGACTAGAATTTTCATACAACTGCTAGAGGAAATTTAAAATGGTACAACCACTTGGGAAGATAGTTTAGCTGTTTCTTTAAAAATTCATCATAAACCTCCTGTAGGATCCAATCCTTCCACTTCTAGATATTCATCTTAGAGAAACGAAAGTTGTATCCATACAAAAATTTGTATATGGATGCTCATAGCCTATTTTTTTAATAGCCAAAACTGGAAATAATCCAGTGCCCATCAAGAAAATAATGGATAAAGAATTCACATATGTTCATTCTAAGGAATTCTATTTAGCAATAAAAATAAATCATTTATACATGTTATAACATACATAAATATCAAAAAATTGTGCTGAATAAAATAACCCATACAAAACAAGTGTACACACTATATAATTTCATGTACTTAAGATTTTTGAAAGGCAAACTGATCTATAGTGAGAGAAAGCAGATCAGTGTTTGCCTTGGGATGGGTTATAGTGTGATGGCAAGATGGGAGAAAAGATTTGTAAAGGAGCAGATAAAGATGTTCATTATCTTGATTGTGGTGATTATTTTATGGTTGCTTACATATATCAAAGTATTGTATGCTTTCAATTATATAGTTTCTTGTTTTTAAATTTTACTCAATAAAAAATACTTGTGACACCTATTTGTGCTCTCCAGTCCCGTCCATACCCAATCCTCCACTTTCATCTTTGTGTGGATTTTTGCTGGGCTTGCTAGATCTTCTTACTTGTAAATATGCTAGAATTCAGCTAATAACGGGCAGTCGTGGCCTTATGGTCACTTGATAACCATTGCCAAATCCTTCATCTTCATTAGACCCCCGTATTATTGCAGAAACTATTTTTCAATTGATGTATGATTTTTCACTGACAATGCAAAGTCTCGCACTGAACTCCAAAGAGTGTACATTAGTGCTTCTCCTACTGAGGTTTGTCTTAATTCCACATGCCATCTTTTCCTTCCACAAATATCATCAATGTTACATTTTCTTAAGTATATGACCCAAACAGCAGGGCCTCCTGAACTGCAACCTGGACATGCTTCATAACCCTTTTCCACTCTTGTCTCTACTCAAATTCAGCAGCTTTCCATGCCATCTAATGTATCAGAGGTAGTGGTAAACCCAGGGGTTGAATATATTGCCTTTAGAACCCAATGAAACCCACGGGGCATTATGCTTCCTTTTTCATGAAAAGTAATGTGAGATACAATATTTAGTCTTACTTTCAAGAGTATGTCATAGAATGTCTCAGACCAATTGACCCCTAAATAGTTTATTATTTAATGTGGTGAGCCACTTAAGTTTCATAGAATTAATCTCCCACCTTCTAAGGCATATGTGTCTCAACAATGGCTACAACCTATTGGCTACTTCTTGATCATCTTGTCCAATTAGCATAGTGACATCAATAGAGGCACCAGTGTCATATTGTCTGAGATGCCCAAACAGTCGAGATCACTTCAGTACATGGGAGAGTTAATATATATAGCCCTGGGGCCTATAGGACCACAAATGTATATTCTTCTCTTCTAAGAGAATATGAACTGTTTCTGATCTCTTTATAGATAAGATGGAAAAGAAGCATTTATTTGTTCAATGGCCACATACCATGTTCCTGAAGCCATGTTAATCTGTTCTAGTAAAAGTATTATATTTTGTTAGTATTGAGTTTACAATAGTCCATTGATTTACAGTAGTCTACTGTTTTCCTTCAGAGTTTATCTAGATTTTAAATTAGCTATACTAGAAAAATAAATGGGAATATGAGGGGTCCCAGTACTCCTGTATCTTTTTGTTTTTATAGCTTTATGTCCTTAGGATAAAATATTATATGATTTCCCATTCCTCTGGCTGAGATGAGAGCCTCTTTACATGCTACTAAGCAGGGCTTCTGGTTTTTATACTCAGTATTTAATTGCTGATTAAACACTCCCTGCTTTTTATAGCTTTTTCCAAAACATTAATCATGCTTAGCACCAGCCACCAATTTCACTCTTCTTATAGTTATTATTATCCATTCCCCTTCCCCTCACACCCAGATTTCTCAAATACTTGATAGATTGCCCCTTGTGTTGTAGCTAGATATCAAAGTGGTCTTCCAATAAAACACATATCTCAGTATTCTCACCCTGTGTAGTCCTTTTTCAGGAAATCTGGATTGGTCCTATGACTTGCTTTTGACCAATAAAATACAATGGGAGTGTTGCTACATACCTTTAGATGTAAGGCGATAATAAGCTTCTTATCTTCTGCCTGGGTTTCTCAGAATATTTGCTCTTAGATCATTCCCTGATCCTGGACTTCATATAACAAGAAGCCTAAACCACAAGCAGAGACCACATTCCCTCAGAGACCACTTCACAGCCCCAACTGAGCTCCCAGCCAACAGAGCATATCAACTGCCAGTCAGTTGAGTGGGCCACCTTAATATCTAGCTCAATTGAGCTGTCAAATGTTTGCAGCTGCAGTCAGCACCAGAGAGTGGCAGTATGGGAGCTCCTAAATTATAACTCTCCAGCTAAGCCCAGGTAACCACAAAACCCTGTTTTAAGGCATAAAATTTGGGGTAGTTTGTTAAACAACAGTACTTAAAACAACTGGCATATTCTTCCTTATTCACTACTCGTAAAAAAATTTAACTATTACAGACTTATTTTGTGCTAGGAGTTATTCCAGCTACCGTCAGTGATGGAGTCGTCTTTGCTAGCCAGTTGATATGTGATTCAGCAGCTGCATCTCATCTTAGCATCTATACTATCATACCACTCTTGGTAACAGCTGATAAAGTTTGGGTTTTCCAGAAAGCAGGTTTTAAAGACTGATATTAGAGTACATAGAATTTATTAGGAGTTCTCTTAGGGCAAGAGAGAGAGAGAAAGGGAAAAGGAGGAAAGGGAAGATACTAGGCAGAAATGTTGGGTGAGGATGCAGTCTTGACAAAGACCACGATTAAATTCATAGGAAACTCTGAAGCTAGGAAAGTTTTTCAGAGCTGTCCCTTGTTGTGCAGAGTGCGTTAATCTTTATGTTCCTCTGGAGAGGAGTCAATGAAAATAGGTTACCCCTGGGAATAGGGCAAATGCAAATTGCCAAAGGTAATGGCCAGGGAGCCCTGACAGCTGAAGGCATTCAGTCAGCAGTGCTCTAGCAGCTGGGGAATAAGTGCCAAAGGGAAGATCCAGGTGGTTTCTTACAGTATCCCCAACATCAACCTTCCCTCTTTTTTGCCTATTAACTTGCAACCAATATTGATGTTACCTCAGGTGTATATTCCATCAGCACAAATTTCCTCACTCCCACATAATGTACATCGATATCTCCTCTACATATTCCAAAAGCATCATCTTCTTGTGTTACTATGGTGCTTATAAAATTATATTTTCTTGTCTTAGACTAGACTAGACTGTGAGCTCTAGGGGAGAAGAGAATTTGTATTTTTTTATATAAACAATGATAATTACAATGCTGGAAATATAGTAATCCTTAAAAAATATGGATAGAGAAAATAGTCAAGCATTCCAAGTGCATAATGGTATGGCTATTTAGCCACTGTCAAATCACAGACAACCATCCTCTCTCTGCCTTCCCCCCAGGCTGTTATTACTTTGATCAAGTATGTGCTAATTTAAAGGGTAGTGTATTTGCAGTTTCAGAGTGCTTACTTGAGTGTAATCCCAGTGATATGGTCACAACTTTTCACTGTCTTTGAGCTTCCTATAGCAAATAATAAATATTTCCTGAATCAGGGACTTCTAAAAAGTGGAATGTAGAGTATAAAACACAATCTCAAAAGAATCCAGCCTGTAAGACTAATGTTTGATACATGTGGTAAGCAGGATAAGGTAATCCTGTGATGAATGAAGATGATTACATTGTTATTATTACATTTACTTTTATAATGTAAAGATCATATGAACTTTTGTAATTGAATATATGCTTATAAGTAACAAACACCACAAGTGACAACCTGCAATAATCTACCGAAGTCAAAACTGCATGCGCACTGTTTGCTGGAACCAGTCCTAAAGTTATTCTTTTAAACCATGTCACTTAAACAGCAAACCACACCGTTTTAATAACTGACTGCATGGAACAATATAAGATGCTGCAAATGTCAAGATCAAGAACTTTCTTGGTCCATACTGGCAAAAGCTTAAGGTATAAAGCTTCATATACGAGCTTCATTTAAGGACAAACCTCAAACATTGAACAATATTTTGTCTCCCCCAATTTCACTCCTTATCTGTTTTTCAAAGTATCAGGCCTATAAATTGGATGACAGGTTTTGACAGCATTCAATCCATAAAACTCACCTGCTCTACCCAAATTCAGAACCTGTTAAGAGATTGGCAAAAATGGACATAGATGGGCATGTAAATGATGCCTATATGACTGACAGAGCTATTTTGGAGGTTATGGGTAAAGTTGGCCAGGTAAGTGGCTGTGATATTTATACCTGCTCCTCAATTTAGATCTTGGTTGTCTTCCACTTCTCTGTGGTAAAGAGGGCAGAAAAGCCCGCATCTCTCATTCCTGAGTCCTCTTCAAAGATTAGCCTCATTCAACTGAGAAACATTGGCACTTATTAAACAGATAACTCATTTCCAATCCACAGGAAATAGTTAAGGGATTGGGCAAAATATTGGAAGTATTTAGGGAAATGCTTACTTTTGAGAGCTCAAAGAATGAGGAATACCTGTTCTTTCTTTGAGGGAAGAAAGAAGGAAATCATAAATTTCATAATTTTTTATACACCAATTAGTAAAATTATAAAATAAAATGCTTAAATGAATAGGCTTCAGTGGGCTGGAAAATCACTGACTTAGGCAGCAAATGTCTAGTAAAATTAAAGCAAGGGGGAATTTGACACTTTTGAAGCTAAATATTGATATAAGTCATTTATTACCATTCTAGGAATCAAAAAAAGCAGGGTTTTAAAAAAATCATACCCCAAACCAAAAATGTCATAAGTTTTTTTAGTTATACACTTGAAATACATTAATTGTAAAAGCTTTAAAGACATGTTAAAATTTTAACCTAACTTAATTAAAAAAGAATCGAGTAACATTTTATTCAAGCAGAGTAATAAACATGCCAATAAACATTCTTTTATTTTTTCTTTTGAGATGGAGTCTGGATGTGTCACCCAGGCTGGAGTGCAGTGGTGTGATCTTGGCTCACTGCAACTTCCACCTCACAGGTTCACATAATTCTCCTGCCTCTGACTCCAAAGTTCCTGGGATTACAGGAGTGCACAACCATGCCTGGTTAATTTTTTGTATTTTTAGTGATGGGGTTTCAGCAGGTTGGTCGGATTGATCTTCAACTCCTGGCCTCAAATGATTTGCCTGCCTCAGCCTCCAAAAGTGCTGGAATTACAGATGGGAGCCACCATGCCTGGCCCCAATAAACATTCTTAAAATGTCTAAGAAACACAAGACACAATGTATTGTTTCTTGTGTAGTATAGGATGTAACACAATCCTATACTGCTATTTATACCCCCCACCCTAAGGCGGGGAACGTAATAGAAGCCACTCAAATGTGTTTAAGTTAATTATGTTAATCTTTTAAAATATAGATAAAAATAACAGCCAGTTCTGTGTATTGTATTAAGGCCTGTGAAATTGGTTTAGAAAAAATTTCTAATAAATATGTAGTATAGGAACTGTTTTGTAACTTAAAAAATACATATTTTTAATGGAATATGTTTTTGTTATTCATTTATCAGATATACAAAGAAGTTTAAGTATCAAAATACAGCTCACTTTCTTTCTTTTCTTTTTCTTTCTTTCTTTTTCTCTTTCTTTCTGTCTTTTTTTTGAGACAGAGTCTCAGTCTGTTGCCCACGCAGGAGTGCAATGGCACAATCTTAGCTCACTGCAACCACTGCTTCCTGGGTTCAAGCAATTCTCCTGCCTCCGCCTCCCAAGTAGCTGGAACTACAGGCACCCACCACCATGCCTGGCTAATTTTTTTGTATTTTTAGTAGAGACAGGTTTCACCATGTTTGTCAGGCTGGTCTTGAACTCCCGACCTCAGGTGATCCACCCATCTCAGTCTCCTGAAGTGCTGGGGTTACTGGTGTGAGCCACCACACCTGGCAAAATACAGCTAACTGTTTAAATTTAAGCTGGAATTACAGTACCATTTCCAATTTCCTTTCTGGGCAGCATACTCTGTCATAGAATATTGAACAAGAAGATAATTTATTATACTTCTGAAGATTATATTTCAGTAGGGGTAAGACAGATAATAAATATATCAAGTATATAAATAAATAAATAAATATTCAAGTAGTGATTATTGCTTTGTGATGATGACTGGAAGTGACACAGGGATTTATGAAATTAGTTGGACAGGAAAGACCTCACAAAAAGATAACATTTAAAAAGAGGCCTAAGTGGCCAGAAGAAGCCAGGCATGTAATGAACTGAGGCAAAAGTATTTCAGGAAGATAACACAGGCACTAAAAGTCCTGGAGGTGGGAACATGTTGATGTCTTTGAAGGAAAGGAAAAATATTTATATATGAGCATGGTATTGAAAAGATTGAGGCAGAGTGAAGAGGAGATTGGTAACACTTGGGTTTGGATAGTTGATGGAGATAAATTATGTAGGCCTCTCAGCTGTAGGTGCACAGTTCTAGTTACATTCTAATGCATTTGGAAACCATTACATGGTTTGCATAGAGAGGTGAACTGATATTGATTATGTTTTAAAGATTACGTGTAGAAAATTGGATGAAGGAGGACAGAAGGGAGGAAGAGATATGAGTTTCAAGGCTTATAGATCTAGGAAAGAGATAATGGCTGATGGCAGATGGCATGGAGAGAAGTGGAGATTATGAGAGGTTTAAGCAGTAGAATCAAAACAATTTTTGGGTGGAATGGCCTTAGAGAATGAAAGAATGAGAGAAATCATAAGCTTTTGGTTTGAACAACTGAGTAGTGGCAATACCATTTACAGTGACTGGGAGAGGAGCAGGTTTTGGATATGAGAATCAAGAAGTCTGTTTTCATATGTCCAATAAATATTGGATATCCAGGCAGAGATAGTTTAATAGATGATTGGATATATGAATTTGAAGTCTAGGAAAGAGATCTGGGTTAGAGAAATATGTATTTTGGTAGTAGATGAGTATCCTTAAAAGCCATAAGGGAAGGGTGAATGAAATTTCTAGAAAGAAGTTGGCCCTGGAGCAAAGGGAGTCATAGGGCCTGGAGCACATTTAGAGATTCAGCAGAGAAGGATCCAGAGAAAGAGATTCATGTCACATGCTCAATGTTTGGTCTGATTCTCCCTTTCAGTCTTGATGCTGGAATGTTATTATTCAGCTCTTGTTTTTGGGACAGAATTACAAGAGTACAATTGAGGTTGAGATTAGTCACATTATTTTTTCTTTTCCAAAGATGTCGTAGAATTAACTAGAAAGAAATGAGTGGCTCATTAAGTAGCCCTTGTAAGGCAAAAGAGGCAGATTAATCCTTCAACAGACTCCAAGATGGCCACATGAAGATTGTGCTTGCCTCTGCCCACAGGCATTTTCCCCCTACCTAAGCTTCCTTGACAAACTGACAATGTTTACATTCTAGTGTCCCAATTCAATCAGCTATTCCTTAAAAGACTGTGGCCAAAGTCTTTTATATTTTAGCCATGGGTCCTGATATTCCAGATCTACCTAATATACCCTGGGTCCAGTTTACTTCCACACATTTCCTAATCTTCAAATTGTTTGTTTCTTAAACAGATCATTTCCCTGTAGAGCTTAATAGTTCTTGCCAGAATCCTCAACTCTTCTGGGGGCTGCACTGAGCATTATCCTTGTTATACTATTGTCGTCAATGTCCTTGTACAATTCTTGTTAGAGCAAGTTGTTTCAAAGGCACTGTGCAAGCTCCTCAAGATTGCATTAGAGTAGAAAGATGAAATGAGAGCAATAGATGTCACCTCATTTCTATTTACACACCCGCCTCTGCTAAACAGCAAATAACACAAAGCCCAAATTCCATGGTTCCTCCCTGCTGAGAATGGTTTGGTCATTCTTTCAAGGGGCAGTCCTTAGGATGTTGGAAATAGCAATCAGCATAGAGTACAAGAGAGAGCTGAGATTCTGTTCTTGAATTTTTTAATAAGTGTTATATAAATTAAGATTTCTCTACTCTCCATAATATGCTTTCTGGCATATAGAATGTGTTAGACACCAGATATAAGCACATGTTTTTGAATTTGGGCTTCATATAAATGAGAGGTTAGAGGTTCCATAGCTCTCTGGTTTCCTGACACCCTAATGTCTTAGAAATTTTTTTCTCTCATGACTCATAAGAAATACCTGACCATTCTATTATTATTTGTTTTTAACGGTGAGATCCAAACAACTTAATAGTAATAGTTTGTGTGGTGTTAGACAGCTGTTGCTGAGTTTTTCTTTAAAATTGAAAATATCCTTCAGTGCCTCTGTGAGTTGGCTGCCACAGGCATCTCGGCGTTCATTTGGGAACTGTGCAGCCATGTGACTAGCTAAAACAATGTCAAACCTGGCACTCCCAAAGCATCTTCCATGGAAGAACATGTCCTCATCTATAAGTCTCCTGCATTCTTTAATAGACATCTGGGCTTTGAATTGTTGGGAAATTGTACATGATGACCTTTGGAATTCCCAATTTCCAGCAAATGTTAAACAAATGGCAAGAAAGTTAATCTTTTCCACAAGGAGTGAAGGAAATATTTCAGCCATTCACTATTTATTATTAGTAGCAATCGTGTGCAAAAATAAGGCACCTTTATGTAAACGTGAATGCTCTTCCAACTCAATGTCAATCTGAAAGTTTATAAAACATAATAAAAAGCTGTGCCCTGGCTGGTAGTGAATGACATGTGTTTAGCATTTATTCCCTTTCTCTTATCCATTCTAAATGTGAAAGCCTGCCTGCATTTAATCAGGTTCTCCCATCATTAACAGCCTATAAAAAGGCACAAGATGATAGAAAAAATATTTGAGTATTTAAAGCAAAAAAGTGATGAATGATGCATTTCCCCCAGAATTCAGGTGTTGTTCCTACACAGTCCGCCTGTGAACATTTTACTGTTGGGTATAACAGCCAAGTTTCAGCAAGCAGAACAAGATGTTCCTTTGCTTTCTATCAGGGGATGTAAAATGTTTGCGTTTTCTTGATTGTATTCAAGATTACTATCAAGTCTATGAAGTGAATGTGGATATAAGGGTCAGGATCTGTGACTGGTACAAGAGGCACAATTATGCTTCATTGTCCACATATTTTAAAATTCTCTCTTGTTCCTTATGTATGGCCATTTTGTACATTCCCAGATCTGGTTGGAATACAGTCTGTAACTGGCAGTGCTGAATTGTCCTGCCATGGAGATTAAAAGCATATATCTGAGTGAGTTAGTTGACTGCTTAGCACTTTGAAAAGCAGAAGCTGGGTGTTTCCTGCCCTGGAGTCCAACCTCAGAATGACCACCCACGGTCTGTTCCACAAATGCAAACCCATTTATTTATTTATTTTCTTATTTGAGAATTGTCAAAATATGTGTGCCAGATGATCTTCCTGCCAGAAAAACATTTCAATCAGAAATGATGGGTCAAGCATTTGCTGAGAAACTGGAGAAAGAGGAGGAAGCAAGAGTTTGGCTCAGTTTATATGTTTCAAACCAATGTTGCACAAGACAAAGTGCATCCATGTATATTATGAAGTTTGCTTTTCTATATTTCATTTTGACTTTATGTAAGACTACAGTGGAATAAAGCCAGATCTATTATTTCTTTTATGTCTAGGATATAGGCATGCGCCCCATGCTGCTGGAGAATACCACTCAGCATGTGTTGGACATTCAGTAAAAGCTTACTGACTCAAACCATGAAAGCATTTCCACTCACTTCCTCTTTGGAGCAGGTCTTGCCAGACAGACAAGTGGCTAATGATGGAACTGGGCCATGGCTGGGAATTATTTCTAAGTAATTGGGAGCACAAGAAACAAAGATCAAAACCAAAGATCATGGAGGAAAACTCAGGGTGAACACAGCATCTAACTGACAGAACCTAGATTCCATAATCTGATTGGCAACATATCAAGAAAAACAGGCAGAATCAGCTATTCTTACCTGGTTTTTACATGTTTCCCTTTTTGTTTTGTTGAGGGAGAATTAGTAGAAGAAATGTTATCTCTAGATGACAACTATCATTTGGCCATGTTTTCCAATTCCCATCACTGTCTATATGCTGCTTTTTAAATTTTTATTTTTAAAAATTTTTAAGTTCAGGAGTACATATGCAGGTTGGTTATATAAGTAATAAGTAAATTTATATCTTAGGGGTTTGTTGTACAGATTATTTAATCACCCACATAGTAAGCCTAGTACCCAATAGTTATTTTCTCTGGTCCTCTCCCTCCTCCCACCCTTCACCCTCAAGTAGACCCCAGTGTCTATTGTTCCTCTCTTTGGGTCCATGTGTTCTTATCATTTAGTTCCCACTTACAAGTGGGAACATGCAGTATTTGCTGTTCTGTTTCTGTGTTAGATTGCTAAAGATAATGGCCTACAGCTCCATCTGTGTTCCTGCAAAGGATATAATCTAGTTCTTTTAAAGCCTGCATTGTATTCTGTAGTGTATGTGTACTATATTTACTTTGTTCAATCTGCCATTTATGGGCATTAATTTGATTCTGCATCTTTCTTATTATGAATAGTGCTGCAATGAACATATGCATGTGTCTTTATGGTAGAATGATTTATATTTTGGGGGGGTATAAAATCAGTAATAGGATTGCTGGGTCAAATGGTAGTTCTGTTTTTGGCAGTTTGAGGAATGCCACAATGCTTTCCACAATGGTTGAAGTAATTTACACTCCCACCAACAATGTATAAGTGTTCCTCTTTTTCCACAACCTCTCCACCATCTGTTATCTTTGACTTTTTAACAATAGATGTCCTGACTAGTGTGAGATAATACCTTACTGTGGTTTAGATTTGCATTTCTTTAATGATCAGTGATACTGAGCTTTTTTTCCCCTATGTTTATTGGCATCATGTGTGACTTGCTTCAGTCAGACCCAATTTTTAGACTAACAACATAATTTATTGAAATGTAAGAATTTGAAAAGAGAATTACAGAGTGTACTAGACCGAAAGGCATAACAATATTTACTGAGAGAATACTGTGTACAGTGTACTAGGCAAAGTATTTTACATGTATTATTTAATATTTTGGCAACATGACAAAATATTACTACTATTATTATCCTTTTTTCAAAACAAAGTAACTGACTTAGAGATTTTTAGTGACATGGCCATGGATATGAAATTAGTAAGAGGCAGGAACTAAAATTCTAACCTAGGCTGTCATCCAGAACTAACACTCATATTACCTCCCTTTGCAATCTCCCTGGGAGAACCATAATCCAAATGCAGACACGGAGCATAACAGCATGAAAAGCGCTAAAGAATAGTTTTGGTGCAACATATGAGTGAGGAGAAGTGAGCATGGTGCAGAGATAAAAACTAAGCAATGAGATTTCTTGAAGATTTTGGAAGCCATGGCAAATACATGAGAAGAATAAATGTAAGATAAATGGTTTGTCAAAGAGGGATTAAATAAAAATAGCAACACTGAATAGTAATTTCAAAATGTTAATTTCCATTTTTTAATAAGGAAAACACCTGGTTCAAAATTTAACAGACACAAAAGTATATAAACATATAATTCTCCCTCTAAGCCCTTCCATTTCTCTGTGCAGGGGCAGCTGCTGCCACTTTTTACAAGGATATCCTTGTATTATGTATTCAAAATTTATTTGCTCTGGATTTGGATAATCAGAGAGGCCTTTTGGACACTGATTTTGGAATAGTGAAGTAGCAGTTATTTGCAAATACTTTCTCAGGTATGTCTTAGTTTCTGTAAGTTCTCACAAGTCTGAATTTTGATAATCCACTTTTGACTAAATGCCTTTTGTACATTATTTCTACTTGACTATAGTTATCCTGAGGGATAATAGATCTTCAATTTTTTCCTCCTGTCTATTTTTCACCCTTTGACCAATAACTCTCTGTTTCTTTCCGCTTCCTACCCAAGCCTCTGGTGAGCATTGTATGTACAATGGAATACCATTCAACCTCAAAAAGAATGGAAATTCAGTCATTTGCAACAAAGTGGGTGGACATAGAGGAGATTATTCTAAGTGAAATAAGTCAGATACAGAAATACAAATGCTCCATCATCTTATTTATATGTATATTCTATTCAAAATTTTCTAAAAAAAAAATGAGTGAAACAAGATAAAAACAGGGATTCCTTACCCACCATTGAGAAGAAATTACTTTCAAATACTTTAGGAGAACTAAACTTCATAAATCATTCTTAGCTCTTCATCAAAATAGCCTCTCAAATGATCTCAAAATCTCAGCTGCCTACCTTCCAATGCTTTCTTTGCCTACACATATATGCAAATACATATGTGTATGCAAGTGTGCAATACTTTGAAGCAATTATGTATATATATGAACTTTTATATAAGATTGTAAGATATATAATTCTACATATAAAATTTGAACTTTTCGCAAGTTCAGATTCTTCCTGTCTTCGGTCTATCTGCCTTGCTGAGATCTATGTAGGCTTTATCTTTATGTTATGATAGAGGAGAGACAGCTGTGTCCCTGAAAGCAGCAAATAGTTAGCCGCAGCATAATAAGAAGAATTAAGGGTGAAAACAAAGAGGCAACCTCTCTTTATTCTTTATGTTGACCAGGGCCTCACAAATGTACCTGAGAGCAGCAAATAGTTAGCCGCAGCATAATAAGAAGAATTAAGGGTGAAAACAAAGAGGCAACCTCTCTTTATTCTTTACGTTGACCAGGGCCTCACAAATGTACACTGCACAAACACACCTGCAGCACAATCACCTTTACAGAAGTATCATGCACATTTCTGCATATCATTGGGATGCATCACAACCCTTCCCAGAAATCTTTCTAGACTGGGCACAAAGAAAAGTGGTAAAATTGTGTAATTGGTCTTGATCCTGCTGAATCATTCTAGGGCATGACAAGCAAGACTACAGAAACTTACATGTCAAAGCTTTGGGGCTTTGTGGTGTGTGCCAATGATAGTTCTGGAAAGAATATCAGGTTCTATTCAGTCCACATCAGAGGGCTCTCTCATCCTCTACGGAAAAAAAGAGAGTGGTAATGGTTTTATCTTGAGAGCTTGAAAGCTTGGCTCTGAAAAAGGAGGACTTCTCTTCATAGAGAGACAGAATGTGACCAGCAAGAGTTTTGGAACTAAACAAATCAATTTTTTTTGTTGTTTGCTATTGCTAAATATATTACTGTGGACAGTTTCCCTGGTCTGACTCTAAATCTTCTCATCTATGAAATAGGGATAATCATCATACAATAATGCCAACTTTTCAGCTTGATAAGCATTATATGAAATAATGTATTCATGGTACCAAGCATATTGATTTGCATTACTCAATGTCAGTTTCCCTGTACCTACACTGGAAGTGGGAAAAGGATGGGATGCTTGCAGGGAAACCCAAGGACCTTCCCTCGTCTCTTTTTCAACACAAGAAAAGCCTCATATTCTGGAGATGTTCCTATGGGAAGTGGAGCTTACAGAAGTTTGAGGTGGTTTGGGATTTATTTTCTTAAATTCCCATTCCTGCTCCTTCTCTTCTCCTTTTCCTCTGAGACAGAATTGGAGGGATTCACTTCCTGGTCACAGGTGTACAAAGTGCTCAGTCTCATGGGAACAAGAAGCATAGTCTGTTCAGCTAAATACCCCAAACTTTCTGTCTTAGTTCGCTTGTGCTGCTATTATAAAATGCCCGAGACTGGGTCATTTATAGACAACAGAAATTCATTTCTCAGAGTTCCACAGGCTGGGAAGCTCAAAATCAAGGCATCTGCAAGTTTGGTGTCTGATGAAAGCTTGTTCCCTATAGATGGAGCAATCTAGATGTCTTCACATGGCAGGAGGATCAGAAGGGCAAAGGGAGAGCTGAACACTGTGTGAAGCCTCCTTTATAAGGGCATTTATTTCATTCATGAGGGAGGAGCCTTGGTGATGTAATCACCTCATAAAAGCCCCACTTCTTATTACTATCGCATTCTCGCATTCAAGATTGTTTCAACCTGAATTTTGGAGCATACACATTCAAACCATAGTACTTTACACACTTTTCTTACCAAAATGCTTACTTGTTTTGCAGACTTCTTATTTCAACATAGAAAGTAGATAGAGATGTGGCATATATATGAAGAAATGGCCCTATCCAGAACCTTGTAGGAGTCTATCCTTAGTGTCCAATATCTTCTATGATGTAAGAGAATAAACAGGGTCAGCTGTTGGTCAGAATGAACTCATAAACATGTCCTAATATCTACCAGTAGCATTTTTTATTGTACTGCTACAAAATTCTGGTATGATTGACTTTTCTTATCTGTAATCATTTTGTGCATTTTGTGTGCAATTATTAATTCAAAATTGGTATCTTGGTCATATCACTGTTTGACAGAACATGCACACCTCCCCTTCAAACACATATAAAAGAAGAGAAACTGCACCCTTGTGAAATTTAGAATCTCTTTGAGACTCTGAGGTTTAATGTCTATAATCACTTGGTGATTGAGTTTTTATGTTTTTGACATTTTTCTAAATGAATTCTTCTCTGATGCTAAACCTGGAATAGTTGCTTGATTTTCAATGTCTTGGGTTAAATGTTAAGGGGAGAGCATCATCCAGGAAATTCCCTTTGGTATTGTAGCAGATGCTGAGCAATAGTAGGGAGTCACTTGTGGAAGGGTTGCTAGACATGGTCAGGACCCTGTGATAATCTGATCACTGAGACCTGTTCAAAGCATTCAATATGTGAAATTCAGGCTGACTCAATCATTCTCTATGACCACCCAGGCAGCTTCCTTGAGTATATTTTTAAAAAATGATCCAGACAGCAGCTGCAGAAAATTTGGGGACCCTTTTCCCTTTGAGTGAGCATTTCCAGAAAGAAAAATAAATAAAATGTCAGACTTGGTTCATCTGGTTTGCAAGGCAAGCTCTCCCTCTTCTGTGAAGGAGGTTGAGTTGAGGAACGTTGTGGTTTCTGGGACTCCAAGCCGGAGACACAGTACAACGCACACCTTATTTGAGAGCAATTCACATCATACATTTTCATAAGGCATGGACCAGAAAGCAAGTTTTGTTTTCAAACTGTGTTTCCTTGGCACTGGTTGCAGCAATTTGGTGTGTGGTTCATTGTCAAAATTCTGTGGGTGGCAAAAGCAATCAACTAAGGGTGCATGAAATATTTAAATTGCGGTGGTTTGCTGAAGCCATTTACTCGACTCTTAACACCTGTACTCCAGTGACAACAATGAAGTCTCTTGTGGGGTGATACTCTCTGTATCGTAGGATGTCAGAGTTGGCAGAAACCATACTGAGCAAACATTTTGTGTACTGGGCCACACAGTAAATATTTAAAGCTTTACAGGCCACACAGTCTCTGTCACAACTACTGAAATCTCTTCAGTTCTGCCATTACAGAACAAAACCAGTCACAGACAACACATAAACAAGTGGGTGTGGCTGTGTGCTAATAAAATTGTATTTACAAAATGGTCAGTGGCTGGATGTGGCTCAATGGTTGCAGTTTGCTGACTCCTACTTTAGACACTATTGCTTCCGTTTGCAGATGAGGAAAGCAAAACCCAAAGAGACTGAAGGAGCCTGCCACTGTCAAGGGCCAGTTAGCAGCAGGACACAAAATCTCAAAATTCCATCATAAAATTCTGTTACTTTTTGCTCACAGTTTTATGTCTTGAACATAAAAACAGTCCCCCTGTTGTCAGAAGCCTGAAGAAGAAAGAGACAACTTTCCTCTCTAGGTTTTGTCATCACCTTAGCTAAAGCAAATGTCTCCATTTGAGAGTGCTACTATTCTTTGAACATTTAATATAGAAGAAAACTTTAATGGAATAGATAATAGAACAGACAGATATAAATATGTTTAGGAAAAATACGCATTTTAAATATTGAATTGGTTACTTAAAGCCATAAGGTAAAATCATTGCTAACAGAGGAGGAAAAAATGATTTGGTTATTAATAGTCTGCTTCTTTGCTCAGAATATAAGCATCCTTGTTTTCCAGAATGCCCATTCCTATCCTCTATTTATTTTAGTTTTACCTGCCCTTCACATTTTCTGTGAAGCCTTAGTGTTTTGTGAAAACCCAGTTACCAGTGACCTCATCTGCAATAGCACTTATTTCATGTGTTTCTTTTGTAGTATTCTATCCCCTTGGTGATGTCATAACCTACATTATTTTAGTTACATTATTATTTATTTTTTATAATATTTAATAAAGGAGAATTAGAGAGTAAGAAGAGAAAAGGACAATAGATAATTTTTAATGCTGATGAGGGAGAGAAAGAAAAAGAGAGAGAGAGTTTGATGGAGACATCACTGATAATTCTTCTCTCTGTTAAGAAAAAGAAGGATGAGAACTAGGTGAGGATAACAGGTCACCCTGTTATGCTCTGTTTTGATGAGGTCCAGTTCAAGATTCTTCCAGGCAGGGATAGCACTTTATAAAGATCTTAAATTTGGTGCGATGAAGGATGCTTGCACATCGCCCAGGTTAGTATGCTAGAAAGCTGACCTAGAGGCTGTTCCCCCACAGCAGATTCTATGGATCGTTAACTCTGATACATATGAACATGTGTTATATAAGTGAATGTTTTTTTTTTACTCAAGTAAATTCGGGAAATGATGGATTAAACAAAGACCTACAGTCTTCTTATGTGAGGGCTTCTCAAAGCCTTTAATGTGCCAGTTATTAGGAATTACCAGGACAGGGATAGGGAGTACAGTGGTTTCCTAACATTACAAATCTTTGAATCATTTTGTCATGAAACACAGAATGAGACAAGCAACCCCCAGAACACATCTGGGAAATGCTGAATTCAGCTCTGCATTGATGGAGTCTGACACTCTCTAGTGGCAGACCCAACATTTATGTCCTTCTTTAAGGTTAGCTTGGGATCTCCTCAAGAACAAGACAGTAGGACACTTACTGAATGAGTCAGCAGGCCAACATGCAGTGTGACAGAATGCATAGACCTGATTTACTTTCATATCAGTTTTTTCAAATATTCTTCTGTTCCTTCCAAATAGCTTGCCCTCTGTGTCATGTCTCCTTACTTATTGTTCCCTCCTCTTGATGCAAACAAATGCACAATTAGAGGGTCCCTGATGACCCTGGGGCCCCACAGAGGTCTTCTGCTTCCCTTTGGCCTTAATTGTGAAACAGAGCCAGAGGTTATCTGAGGGTGTTTAACTTTTGAGCAAAGCTGCTACTACTGTGTGGCAGCCCCACCTTGTTCCTGCCTCGGGGCCTTTGCCCAGATCTTCTCTCCTGCCCCTTTCCCTTTTGCACCCTGCACTCCTGGTTTCACTTATCCTGCTTTATTTTTTTCTCACCACTGATGAGCATTTAAAACACACCATTTACTAGCTTATGCTGATCAGCCTATTTAATGAATGTTATATTTTAACAATGATGTGTTTAATTTCTCAATTCTCTAATTGGTTTTTATGTATTAGCTTGGTTTTGTTTTATGAATATAAATTCTTTCGAAATTCCTTATTTGTTTCCTTCCACTTCCCTTACAAATTACAGTTGCTCTTTCTGCCTCTTTTATATGAAACTTTCTCTGGGAAACTACACCTTTAATTTTAGTCTAACTTTCTTCTCACCCATGTCTCCAGAAATCTAAGCAAGCTCAGGGTAGATTTATTTAAAAGCTCTGATAATGACACTAATGATACATCCATCCAACATCCCTGTTGCAGTTCCTACCAGATGAGTTCTGGAGTTCGTGAGGGTTACACTAATTTAAAACCTATCTGGCTCAACATTGCACTGATTATGTCGAACCCACTTAAATGTACTTTTCAATCCAAAGAATTTGCATGTGCTTCAGGAGAACCCTGTGATAAGGGTACCAGTAGACTGCCTGTGAGTAGAAACCAGATCCATTTTTGCTTTCCCAAGAACCTCAAAATTCCACAAAACCACATCATTTCCTATAGTTGTATCTTAGGAGCCTTGAGGTAGGTGGTTGTGTCAAGGCATACTTTATTTCCTACTGTCCCACCTGCTCACTCCATCTAGATAGACGTCTTGAATTCTTTGCCATTCCTCCAACATACCCAGCACAATCTAGTCTCAGTGCCTTTGCGTTAGCTGATTTAGCCCAGACCTCTCCCCTTTCCCCTACCTCCACTTGGGTCATGTCTTAGTCCATTTTGGCTACTATAACAAAATACCATGGAGTGGTCTTAAAAACAACAGAAATCTCGAACAGTTTTGAAGGTTGAGAAGTCCGAGATGAAGGCTCTGGCAGATTTGGTGTCTAGTGAGGACCTGCTTCCTCATAGATGGCCATCTTTTCACTGCATCCTCACATCAGAAGGGGCAAGAGCTCTCACTGGGGCCTCTTTTATAACGGCACTAATCCCATTCATGAGGTTTTCTCCCCTCCTGATTTAATTTCATCCAAAGGCTCTACCTCTTAGCATCATCACACTGGGGTTTAGGATCTGACATATGAATATGAGGGGCACAAACATTTACACTAAAAAAAGTTGCTCACTTACCTCCCTCATGTGAAGCCTTTCAGCTAATCACCCCATTTAAAATAGAAATGGCCCATTCCACCCTGATATTCTGATATGGTTTGGTTCTGTGTCACCACCCAAATCTTACCTCAAATTGTGATCCCCAGGTGTTGAAGGAAGGGGCTGGTGGGAGGTAACTGAGCCATCAGCGCTGACTTCCCTTTTGTTGTTCTTGTGATAGAGTTCTCAGGAGATCTGGTTGTATAAAAGTGTGTAACACTTCCCCTTCCACTCTCTCTCTCTTCTGCTCTTGCCATATGAAGACCATGCCTGCTTCCTCTTCATCTTCTGCCATGATTGTAAGTTTCCTGGGGCCTCCCCAATCATGCATCCTGTACAGCCTGCAGAACTGTGAGTTAATTAAATCTCTGTTATTTGTGAATTACTCAGTCTCCTTACTTTGACCACAAGGTCCATATTGCTTTATTAAGCTTCAAGATATGGTTCCAATTACCATTGAAAGCACTGGCTCTTTCAAATGGAATAAAATTCATAGTTGTGATGGTTGCTTCATTTATTCCTTAAATCTTGTATACAAAGTGATTATAGATAGAAGAAGTTTATGAGATTATAGTGAGCTAATTGTTTCGTCTCTCTGAGTTCATGTGGATATATTTAAACTAATTCTAACTCAATTATATCACTTTATATTTTACCCCAATGGAAAAGGATCCCAATTCACAAACATTTTTTTAAAATTAAGCTAAGTGTATTTTTATATGCAGCACCCTTCTAGTAGTAATACTATGTATTTTTATATCAAACCATGGGAATTATACTTACTGAATTATCAAACTTTTAAGACATTTTTCCTTTGATAAATTCAGATTTCTTTCAAGAATATAAAAGGTCAGTACTCATGGTATGTTCATTTTTATAATGCTGTATTTTGTATTTAGGCAAGAACTCAAAAGTACGTACAGCACACACGGGTATGAGTTAATGATTTTGTCTTTTTCTGATCCTTGCTTGGAATGTCTGGGAGTGGTTTCTGTCAGCAATTTTCAAATTTTGGCAGGTACCAGAATCACCTGGAGGGTTCTTAAAACTGACTGTTGGGCTCTGCTTCCAGAGTTTCTGATTCAGTGGCATTTCTAACAAATCCTCTGGTGAAGTTGATGCCACTGGTCTGAGAACACCACCTTGAGAACCACTGGTGTGTATGGTTCTCTGTGTCTTATGAACTCAGCACTACGTACATCAAGACCTCAGAGTGCACCGGGAAACTTGAAGGCATTGAATACCACAAAAGCTACCCTTATTCTTAGTGGAAAATAAAAGTGAACAGCAGAACCTAGACAATTATTTTTTAAATAAATTCCTCTCATTGCTATGTGTTTCTGCAGGCTGAAATAGAGACCTAACCAACTCAAGCTGAACTTTGCCATAAAACATTTTAACTTGTTCTTATATTTTGTGATGTGCATTCTTTTTTTTCCACAAGAAGTTTAATTTCTCAGAGCCCTCGGCTATATTCACACAATTATTTTTTATCATCAGCTAATTCTTTTACTATCTCCTAATTTACAAAGGCTAGCTAAAAAAGTACAACAACATAAAAAGTATTTATTTAAAAACATTAGACACATATGTAAAATGTTGTAAAATTCAGAAAGTTCTCAAGAAAACAATTATTTAGTTTAGGTAATATGATATTCTCAGGGTTACTGAAACCATCACAAACAAGCTACTAGTCCAGTAATTTTAAACATAAAAAAATGAACATAAGCCTATAGCTGCTATTTGCGTTCTTTGATAATGGCATTATCACTACAAAGAAAGAAACACAAAATTCATGAAAATTAATTCACAAAAATATTTTTTCTCTGTTGTAATTAAGAACATCTAAAGTGAAAATTGTCAAGTTTCCTAGGGCTTTGTTCCACACCTAAGAATCCTTTATTTCAATGCAGGCCATTTCTTTTACTTTAATTCTGAGATTGTTGATATGAGAGTTGGTCCAGGAGGTAGCAGGAAGCTGGGGTCTGTGGTTGTATTTCAGGGGCAGTTAAGAAAGGAAAACTAGCAGAGGTATTTTTCAATGAAGGGGCAATCAAGACAAGACTCTGAAAGCAAGGAACAGAAATTTAAGTAGATTCTGATAAGCACTGGATAAGAGTCTCCAGAAGTGGATAGGAATTGAACTTGTTCCAGTACAGTAGGTTTTTTTGTTTTGTTCCTGTTTCCAGGATTTCTATTTCCCTTTTGGCTAAGTATAATTGATTAATTTTTTTGGTCCATTCCCAATCTTATTATAATACCTGTCAGGAGAATGAATATGTAATACTATTCTTTTCTCATTACCGTCCTAATATTGTCACTAGAAATAACTAATGTGCCATTCCGTATTATTAAGAGATTTGTTACATGAGCGATAAAGAACTAACATTCCTTATCTCATTCTATAGTCCCAGTTTTCCATGCAAAGGAGCTGGTTCAGATAAAAATTAGCTTCGTGCTTAGGTTAAATTCATTCCGTGAAGTGATAATATTTCAAATGCATTATAGAGGATTCTCCTGTTCTAAGTTCTGAGGTGGGAGGATTTGTCTAACGTTAAAAAAATGCATATGAAATATAAATGGTAATTTCAATGCATTTAAAAGAATAAAATAGGCCTTGTAATGCAAGCCTTCTTTAGTATATAATATGAAATGAGAAAAATGGAACAAATATCTTCACTATAAATTAAAGATAGAATCATTGGGAAGTTCAATCTATGAATATGTGTGGGCATGCATGCTTGCACATGTATTTCATATCCTTTACAAAATAACAGATCTGCTAGATTTCGGTAACTGTGATAGGGTAATGTTAAAAGACTATACTATTACCTACTACACATCGTACACTTTGCATGAAAAATAACCATAGAAATGTAAGGATTTTTGAAGATCACTTCCAAAAAAAATTTTAAAAGACATATTACTTACCTGAAGAATCTTCTTTGACCAAAAAAAGGGGGGTGGGAATACATATATGTATATGGATTCAAGCAAGATCTCAGCAGATATGTATTAAAAACACTTTTTCGGGTGTACCATTCAGTAGAGGCAAGGCCAGGAGAATATTGCTATGTGTTTAGAAGAGTTCAGAGGTGCTTCCAGATAGACCTTTTGGAAAAAGATTTCTGTGAGAGAGAGAGAGAGAGAGTGAGAGAGAGAGAGAGAGTGTATGTGTATCTCTGTGTGTTTATTGCTCCTTTTAAAAACAAGGGCAATCATATGTTGACTGTTTAGTAGAAGCCACAGTGTATTTCATTCATGACACATATATGGTGTGCCATCTCTTTACAAACTATATGAGGTAGGATTTTATACTCCTATTTTACAGATAAGGAAAACGGCTCAGGGAGGTTATGAAAAATCCTCAAAGTCACACAGTTACTAAGCAGTAGAGTCATAATTAAAACTTAGTTCAGTTTAGCTCCAAAGTCTATGTATTTTCTCCTCAGAATGCAGGAAGACTTCTAAGAGAGAAGTATGATTCTGAGTGCCATGTATAATAACTGATTATACACAAATAAAAATTTGCATTTTCTTAACTACAAGTATATAGGTGCATTTTCTTAGATTGTAACTTGCTATAATTTTGAAATTATAATTATTGAATATCAAATATCCTAAGTGTCTAACACTTAGTACAATATACATGAATAGATGCTTTGATAGTGTTGCTGCTACTGTTAATAATTATGCTCATTCAATAAAGGCACATTCAGTTTTGTGAGCTTTTGGTGAATTAGCTTTTTTAAAGAAACTAAGCAGAGCAGGTAACTACATCCTATAAAACCCTAATCTAATAACAGTCTGGGGTTACTGTGTAGGTTTTCACAATGACTGGGAGGTTTGTGTGGGCACTGGATGTAAACTTTAATTACACTAAGATAATAGATAATGCTTCTTATCATAAAGAAGTAAGTTTAATTCAACAGCCATTAGGAGAAACTAAAATTTCCAACCAGATCTAGGTCCAATGATATTGAGTTCTGGGTGTTTCAGCACCAAACTTCAGGGTCACCAACCTTGACTTTTAGTTCATTATAAAAACTAGTGCCCAATTAAAATATTCCTTGGCAAGCAACTTTCTGGAGCAAGGCAGACTAATTATGGTAGGGAATGAGGAGGAAGTCATGCTCTAAATCATGCCGTCTGACCTCAGAAGGAGAAATAGTTTAGTGCCAAGAATACAGCTATAGAGGGTAGTGAATAAGAAGGAATAAAATTTGCAGATATTAAATCATACCTCCTGAAAGGGCATTGAATGATATTATACTTCATTCTTGGATTTATTTGATAGCCATGTGGACGTTGAATGTGCATGAAATGTTTTACAAATTTATAATTTACAAATTACAAAATATAAAACATCTTAAGATGTTTTGGAATTTATGCATATAACATTTAATTTCTTAACCTATTAATATTTTAAAGTTACTATTGTATTGAAACTGGTGTTTCTATTATCATATCATACTAAATAATGTACTGAAATATTATATAGTAATAACTGCTTTGAATTATTTTTTCAACTAATGAAGGTGAGTTTGGTTTTCTGTCCTTGATTTTGTTTTATTTTTATCTACTGTATTTTATCATGTTATAGTCACATGCAAGAAATAAGCAAGGGGATCACAACATTTTGTTTAGCATAATAAGGGTTACATCCTCCTACATATTTTTAAATAATTTACATCTTGATAAAGAGACTATGTATAATAGTAATTCTCATTGTTCCTAAATAACAATCTTAGTAGATGTTTGATCTCTTCCTGAAAGTTTGACCTTCTTCCCATTTCAACTAGAAAAAAGTGAGTTATCTCATTACACATCACATGAAAATCTAAATGACTGTAATGTATAGCACACACATGTGTCAGCAAATCACAGAACTCAGCCTCAGCAGACTTTTATAAAGAGAGAAAGAACTTTGGATAGGTTTTCTACTCTAGAAACAAGCATGTTGACTCCTATAAACAGGTGGATTCCATTTAATTGAGTCTTTTCCGATGGTAACAACTGGATATTCTTTAAGAAGTATGTAAGGATGCAAAAAGGAAGAAATTTTTGCAATGACTAGAATCCAATTCTACAAATGTCTACCCAAAAATAAAAAAGTATAATAGATATATATATTTCTTTTTAATATCAACTTTCTGACTTTGCTTCTTAAGAAAAAAAATTACAAACTGTAAACCACATGGCTTTTAAACTGCTGAACTTTTAAATTGTATCCTATGTTGTATTTGTTCCAATCATCTACTTCTTTGGGACCACTTCTTGCTTTAGGACTCCATTACTAAATCATAAGTATGAATGCATGCATGTATGTATGTATTACTTATGTACTTGCTGAAAGTACATCATACTTTTAAGTAATGAGTTGTAATTAATGTATGTTCATGCATGATTTTGCTCCTTTCCAATAAGCTCTGCAGGATGCTGGCCGTAGTTGAGAGATGTTCCAGCTCTTGCTCTCTTTGGCGACTGCATTATTTCTGCTCAACATCTATTGGCTTTGCACTGGTGATTGTGTAAAGTTTTGAACCCCTTTTCACGCAAAGAGTTGCTGCCTATTTAAGATGCAAACAAAAAATTGATCCTCCATCTTTTTGACATTGTAGTATTCCTACTTTAGCATTATTAAATATTTCCTTGGCAGTCACAATTCTGACATGACTCAGGACATTATTTCTTTAACACTTTCCATCTGTTATTTTGAAACATCCACTGTCCTATGGCTGAAGTCCCTTTATGTTTAGTAATGCTTGAGGCTTCATGGTCAGAGCTGTATAAATAAGAATTTGAAAGTTTATAGAATTTTGTAGAATTTCTTCTTTTTGAGTGATGAAGGACCATCCATGATCTTTAGAGCAGAACTGTCCAACAGAACTTTCTGTGCTGATGTAATTGTTCTATATTTGTGCTGTCCAGGATAGTAGCCACCAGCCACATGTGCTATTGAGAACCTGAAGTGTCACTTGTTTTATTTAACTAAATTCACTTAAGTATGATTTAAATAGACAGTTACGGCTAGGGGCCACAATATTCAATAGTGCAGCCTTAGAGGATAACCAGAAAATTTGTCCAGAAATTTGTTTTGAAATCTATCTGTGTAGCCCTATTTTGTATTTGGGTTTATACTATTCATTTTTAACCATAATATGGTGATAATGACTGAGAGAAAAAATACATATATATGTACACTTATTTCTGTTTGTGTGTGTGTGTGTGTATAATTAATTGCCTTTCAAGAAGCCATTTATATTGATAGATGAAGAGAATTTCTGTGTATAAAATGTGTTCATCAGCTGGTTGATATTTAGAAGACAAAATCATGTAGATTCTGTTACATGTAAGAACTTGTATTTGGGTTTCCCTAATCTTAAAACTTCTGGTATCCTATAGAAATAATTGTATTCTAAGAATCTGGCATTTAACCTTTTGAATAGATTAGATGACGTACGGTAATACACAGGCTGCATTTAAAACAAAGAAATGGAGGACATTATGTGGAGTGAAATAAGCCAGCCACAGGAGGACAAATATTGCGTGATCTCACTTATATGGAGAATCAAAAAATGCTGACCTCATAGAAGCAGAGAAGAGAATGGTGGTTGTCAGGGATTGGAGGTGAAAGCAAAATGGGAGATGCTGGTTAAAAGGTACCAGGTTTCAGTTAGATATGGTAATTTCTAGAGAGCTATGGTACAGAATGGCGACTAAGGTTAATAGTAATATAATATTGACTGGGTGCGGTGGCTCATGCCTGTAATCCCAGCACTTTGGGAGACTGAGGTGGGTAGATCATGAGGTCAAGATATCAAGACCATCCTGGCCACCATAGTGAAACCCTACCTCTACTAAAAATACAAAAATTAGTTGGGCATGGTGGCATGTGCCTGTAATCCCAGCTACTCAGGAGGCTGAGGCAGGAGAATCACTTGAACCCAATAAGCAGAGGTTGCATGGAGCCAAGTTTGCACCACTGCACTCCAGTCTAGTGACAGAGCAAGACTCCATCTCAATAATAATAATAACAATAATAATAATAATAATAATATACTATTATATACTTGAAAATCACTAAGAGTAAATTTTAAATGTTCTCACCACAGAAAAAGTAACTATGTGAGGTGATGGAGATGTTAATTAGCTTGATTGTAGTAATCATTTCACAAGGTTTTTTTGGATTTGGATACCAAATCCAAACAGGTTGCAGCAATATAATGCCATCATTTCAATGTTGGGAAATTTCTGTCTTTGTAGCACTTGACACATGGAAAATGATAGTCATTATGAGCTGTGGAAGTCTTATGGTTCATAATAGGCATGTAGTAAAAAATTATTGAATGTTATCATATCATGTCTACTAGAAAGAATGTTTAAATCATTTGTCACTACTGTAGTCCCTCTTTATCCAGAAAAGATATATTTCAAGACCCTCAGTGGATGCCTGAAGCTGTGGTTAGTGCCAACCCTATATATAATATGATTTGTTCTAACATGGACATTCCTATGGTAAAGTTTAATTTATAAATTAGGCACAGTAAGAGATTAACTACAACTGCTAAAATAGAACAAATATGTTGTATTAAAGGCTAAGTGAATGTGGTCTCTTTTTCTCTCTTGTATGTGCTTTCTCTCTCACACACAATATCTTAGTTTACTGTACTAACTTACTTTCAGACCGTGGTGAACCACGGGTAACTGAAATCATGGAAAACAAAACTGTGGATAAGGGGGAGCTACTATATATTTATTGGTGAATATAATTCTTTTTCCATTGAGTTAGACAATTTTTGTTTTACTTGTCTCTAGTAACTTTTCTTCTCTTTAGAAATTTTTGTTGGATACCATAATAATGCCATATGTAATTATAAAAGGTTAAAAACAGAGAAAATAGTAATTTAAAATATTTATTAAACATTTTAAAATATACTCATTTTTTACTGTTAAAAATCCTAATAAACTGAAGATAACAGAAACATTCCCTATCAAATCAAGAATAAAATACATGTTTATTTTCACCATTCTTCTTATTTTTTCTGGAGGTACTGAAAATAGGAAACAAAAATATTAGCTTGGAGATGAATATAAAAAGATGAACAAGTTGCCTTTTGCATACAAAATAATATTTTCTGTAGGGAATCTTAGAAAACAAACTAACAATACTAGCAATTTTTGGCTGGGCACAGTGGCTCACACCTGTAATCCCAGCACTTTAGGACACTGAGGTGGGTGGATCAAGAGGTCAGGAGATCCAGACCATCCAGGTCAACATGGTGAAACCTCATCTCTACTAAAAATACAAAAAGTTAGCTGGGTGTGGTGGCATGCACTTGTAATCCCAGCTACTAGGGAGGCTGAGACTGGAGAATCACTTGAACCCGGGAGTCAGAGGTTGCAGTGAGTCGAGATCTCACCACCAGTTACTCCTTGCACTCTGGTCTGGCCACAGAATGAGTCTGTCACATACACACAAAAAAATACTAGCAATTTTTACAATTTAATAAGTTTAGCATGTGCCAGTAACTGTAAAATATTGATTGAGAATGCAAATGCTGGAATTAGACTGGCTGATTCATAATACCACCAAGATATGTAACTTTGAATAAGTGACTTATATTACTTATGCTTCACTTCCCTGAGCTATTAAATGGAAATAGTAATAGTATTTAATTTATAGAGTTCCATATATTAAATGGTATGATTCATATAAATTAGCAAAGCATCTGGCACTTAATAAATATTAATAAATGCTAATTTGTTTATTATTGTTGTTGCTACTTAATATAATGGAAAAATTATTCCACTTGCAGTAACAAAAATAAGAAAAAATGAAAGTATGACAGCATTAATTCAAAAGATCATGTCAATAAATTGGGAATTATTAGCTCTTCATTTTTTTACTAGACATGAAAAAAGACTATGGATTGTAGAATGAAGTATATTGGAAATCATTTAGCAACAATCTTCTTGAAAGAGGTATAAATAATGCACCAAGGATAAAAATAAAATGGAATAATAAAAAATACTAAATAAAAAAGCAAGCAGATAAAGAAGAGTAAAAGGAACATAGGGTGTCTGGGCACAATAAAACAATTTTAAAAGTATAGATTTAAATGTAACAATATCAATCATTACTTTAAATGCAAATTATCTAACTATACAATTAAGAGTCTGAGCGTGTCAAACTGTTTAAAATGCAAGACCCATGTATGAGATGTCTAAAAGAAAACCACTTTAAATATAAAGATGTAGGCACGTTAAAAGTAAATATATGGCGAAAGATATATTATGTGATGATTACTAAAAATAAAGCTATAGTTTTATATTTTTATATTTTATATATTTTAAATTTTATATATTTATTATATTTATAATTATAAATATTATATTTATAATTATATTATAAAAATTAATTATATATAAAATTATAAAATTTATATATTTATATAAGTTTTAAATTTTATATATTTATTATTAATAAAATATAAATTAAAATATAGAACATAAAATATTAACAGAAATTTTTTTTCAAATGACATCAAATACCAGAAATGTGGTCAAAATAACACAGAAAACATGATGATCCTAAATATGTTTCTATCTAAGACAGTTTCTCCATACAAGAACAAACAAAATATAAACTGGTCAACTGAAGACAGAAAACACAAATTCACAAGTACACTTAGAGACCTCAAAAATTCTCTGTTAATAGAATAGGGAGAAAAACTTGTCAGTCAGGATAATTATAACATCCCTACCATATTTGAGTGTGGTTCTGTGGGAGGTTTTTTGCCTTTTAGTATACCATATAATTTTTGTTGTTGAAAGCTTGACCTGATGTACTACACAAAAGGAAGTGGGTTACTTAGGTCCTTAAGTAATATGTTGATAAGATGTGAGTGAGGAAAAACATTCTATAGTTGCATGATTTCGTCTCAGTCATTCAGTGAGCCTATGCCCTGGGCTGTGATCTTCACAAGTGGTTCACCTTAGGTGAGACAAGGAGGATTAGATGGGGATGGAGTTTCCGGTCCCACGTGGAAAGCTAGAGGGGGGCTGAAGTTATTTATCTTCCCCTATGCAGAAGTTGCTCCTTGTTACTTTTTTCAACCAAAGTGAAATTTAGCCTTTGTACAGGCATTACTATGTTTATTCTCAGGTTTTCTACCACTAAGGTGAGGGTGTGATTTGGTGAGGTCATCAGAGTGATAAGAAAGGAGCTGCAGAATGTGATTCTTGTTATATTTTGTAATTGATTGCCTTTGCATAATTCAAAGATGCAAACTCTCAGCAAAGAGTTCACACTACAACTTTTATATTCTTATAATCTAAATGTTCCCCATGAGTTAGAACTACTTCTAGGTATTGACTTTCTTTCATATGTTAGCAGGACATTTGGGATATTTTCTAATTGTTTGTAATTGTAATTGTTATATAGGCAAAGAATTTTCTCGTTTTTTTCAAAGAGCTTGATTTTCTGTAAAAAAAAATTGTCCTGCTATATACTGCATATGTCAATAAACTGATCTAAAGCAAAAAGAAATTCTATGATAAACTGGGGGTGATGAATGATTTCCAGTTTAGTCAGTAAGAAAAGTGACTTATACCTACTACATACAAAGCATTGTGCCATGTGAGGAAGATACATACAGTTATTTGTTTCAGTATATCACATTTTGGAAGTCTATTATTTGCTAGGTAGTAAGTGCTGGATATTTAGGGTAAGTATGATGTAGATTCAGCTTTGGGAGCATTTAGTATAGTGAGAGAAATAGATACATAAGAAGTACCTTATATTGTCACAAGTGAAAGAAAAGACTTGAACGAAGACATTACAGAAGCACAGAGGAGGGTTATTTATTCCAGGATATTATTCCAAAGGTGCTAATGATCTAGATAGAAAATAGCTAAAGCACTGAAAATGTAACATTGATGGTAATGATAATAAATTCTATTTGTTCCTAACTTAATTTGCAGATCTAATGTTTCTCCTAAAAAGAAATTTTTTTTTTTCATTTTATTAACAAGGAGAGTAAAGGACAGAAATGGTATGTGATTTGCTTAATAGAATAGAAAGATTATGTGGCAAATTAGGGACTGGAAATGCAATAATCTGACTTATCACTCAAACATACCTGGCATAATTTATTCATGTTCTCCTTGATAGACTAGATGTCCTGGCGAAGTCATCTGTGGCAAGAGACACATCTCTGTTCATTTGGATTGGTTTGGCATCATTTGGTCTTTTGAGGACTACTTGCTTTATAAATGAGTACTCCCACATTGAAGGAGAGTGTAGCTTTTCTAAAACAACCTGCACAAAAACAAACATATTTTTTCTTTCATTCTAGGAAGACTGCCTTTATCCAGAGAAACCTTTTTCTTTCTTCTCTGATTTAAATTTGTAACAGAGAGCCTAGCTGTCAAAAATGCACCGATAAAGTTTGTCTTGCATTTATGTAGCCTCTTTGTAGTCAGATTCACGAATAAATGGTTTTTATGCCTTCATTCTGGTTTCCTTTACTCCTTGTTTTGTGTGAGGCATCCCTTGATCAAAAAATAGGTAATTCTATGATTTATAGGTGCTGTTTTTGTTTCTCCTCTACTCCTGACATTGACCATAAACATTAGCGATCATTATTCTATCTATTGATATCTATGGTTCAGCCACTGATTTCATAGTCAAGAAACATTGGCTCATGTGTTATTCAGGCAGTAACAGATTTCAGCAATTGAAATAAGGCACATTCTTAAAACTGCACAGCAGGCTGCATTCTTTTCTTCTTTTCACAGCAGAGGAAAGTTTGGAGCATAACGAACATAGGTAACATAGGTAATAAGACTCAAGGAAGTAGCCCAGTCTTGATCATCTTTACACTTAAGGACTGATTTAATGTTGAATTTCAACTTATTGTTTAAGCTGATAACTACCCTCTACCCCTACCACTCAATAATAGAAAAGTAATTTTTTCATTTTCATAAATCTTCAAAGGGAAAAAATTGATCCACCCAATTATGGGAGGAGGGAAATGACCCTTTTCTCTGTTAACTGCAAGCCAGTAGGCAGGTGCTGAATACTCTGAGAAATTTTGCATTAGTCATGACTGAGGACAAGAGTAAAACTTCACCCTTCAGCTAGCTACTGAGAAGCATATGCTGTGCGCCACTGGACAAGAACCTCTTGACCCACACCTCCTGATGTGTCTTAGTGGGTAAGCTGAATATCTGCTCTAGTGCGTATCTACTATCTCTGGTAGTATCTATTCCATTTTCTCCTGAGAACCTGGGCAAACATCCTGTTTATGGTCACCAAACACTTTCCATGTCTCAGGAAGAAACATATTAGATATCTCTGACACATAAGCTTTGTGGAAATCCTATGGATTCAAACCTATTGACTTGTAAATTAGGAGGTGCTGAGATTGTACCAAGTCTGAGAAGTGATTGCAAGGTCTGAAATGCAGGTCATAGTTTAAACCAAGCATAGCTTGGTGCTGGTGACTTTCTTGTCTTGAATGTCATGGCATGGCTTTAATATAATATTCATGATGAATCAAAAATTTTCTGTGTAGAGATTATCAAACAGGTTGTTTTATTGAATTGCTTTAATGACTCAGGCCAACACTCAGTTTGAATGTTTTCTATTGATAAAATCCCATTTGAAGAGATATGAAGATTTCATATAAAGACTGCACCATTTTATTTCTAATGGAGCAATGATACATTTACTCAACCTGGAGCCAAATCCAAATTACCTGTAAGTACACATAAAAAATCAATAAACTGCTTTTAACTTTTATTTTTTAGCATTAAAAATAAATGCAAATATAGACTGTGACATTTCTACTCTGAAAATTAGATAAAATATATTGAATATTTTATGTTCTGAATTAGTGTGTGTGTGTGTGTGTGTGTGTGTGTGTGTGTGTGTGTGTGTGTGGTGTGTTTAAAATTTCCAAAAGGTAAAATAAAAAAGGAAGATAATTGGGTTGTATTTTCATGAGTAAGAAATAGCTGATTTGATATTACACATATGTGGGGAAAAATATTGCCTCCCATTTTGAGTAATTTTCATGCAAAACATGAAGTTTTCATTATTTGCTGAAAGTTATAAATTGAGGATGATAATTCAAATACATTTAAGTGTTTAAGTATAACATTTGCTCTGCGAATTCTGTGATGCAATAAGACCAAATGTCAAGGCATGTGGAAGTTAACTAAGAATTCAAGTTCCTCATGATCTAAACTGTTTCAAGCAAAGTTATTTACAAGCTACATTAATTTAATCCAACTACTAGCATACCATTTGAAAACACTGGCTGAACTTAAAATTTATTATGGAAATGAATATAATCCTTTTTTATAGAAATCTAGTACATAAGTGGGTCAAATAAGGTAATATTTATCTTGTGTCATGACCCTTTTGGATAATCTGGTCCTCTTCCCAGGGGAGAAAAACATACATATATGTCATTTTGCATTTAATTCCAAGATATTCAAAGGTCCCTGAAACTCTTGCCTCCAGGTTAAGAGCTCTTAACCAAATGAATAGGACATTTGATTATAAACGGCAAACTTAGTTTCTTACCTGACTTTAATGTTGATGAACTTGTGATCTTGAGTAAATTATATATTTTTGTGCATTAAAATCTTCATCTATAAACATGACTGCTACTAATAGTAATAATGTATTATTTAATATGAAGAAGAATTTTTATCTCTCTGGAGGCACATCACCATATAACTCCAAGATACTATTGCTATTAAAGATGATGTATATGATGTAGGATCCAGATGCCGTGTACAATAGTAATACCAATTTCATGTATCTACATATATATTTGTTTTCTTTTTTTCTATATTAGAAGGATAAGACTCAAACTAATTTGGTTTTCAGTGCTTTCCATTTTTACTGAGGACTCCCTATGACAACCTAATTTTAAAGAACACTGTATTTTGAAATTTAATTGAAATATAGGGGATTAATAGGATCCACTTTTGATTATCATTAACTGCTTCCCAATTTTTGGCTTCAGACCAAAATAAAAAATACTGTAGGACTTTCACTAAATTGCCCTGTGGAATTTGAATCAAAGGTTTCATTTGGATCATTAAAGTGATAGACCTTGTTTAAAGCTGAAATCATGTGGTTATATTTAAGGATTTTCACGTTGATGTCAGACATTGGCATGGCTTGAAATCATTTAGTTTGAAATGCAGCCCTACTGCATTTTGTCTTAATTTTCCCATCTGTATGAATCTCAGATGATGAACAGTCATGGCTTTTCATGGTTTTGTATATAATTTAGCACATCCTTGAAATCTTCCCATGTTATCCAGATTCTACAAGGGAGGTGCTCTTTTGCCAAGTTCACAACCTTAGCTAAGTATCTTTATTGGCTAAATTGAGGGAAGTAAAGATGAAAATTGGACCTGTTAATGCAACGGTCAGTCACTAAGAATAATGCAAACCAGCAAAAGTGAGTGGAAATAGATATCCTTTGGGGTAGAATGTGAATCAAGATCTGGCTAGACTAACTGATAATTTTGGGATAATGAAGTATCAACAATTGAAGATGGAAGGTTTGAATGCTGAAATCATTTCAATGAGCTATGAACAAATCCCAAGTGCTATAAAAATTATTGGTCGATATGAAACTGTGGTTTGAGGGTATATGGGAATGATTCATTTTTCCTTTGTGGTTCTTGAAATGCTACAGGCTCTATGGCAAGCTGGCTGATTATTGTTGGACCTTTCTATATTTCATTTCAAATAAGGATAAAAAACTCAAAGTAAAGACTATATTCTATAAACTGATTCTAAGTGAAAAACTGCCAACATATACTTTTCAGTGCCATTCTACCTTGAAATATATTAATAGTATTATTTTTTCATTGGGGGAAACAAAAGGCCAAAGATACTCTCTTATGATTTTTTCCTTGATTTTTAATGTTTCTCAAACTTCAAACTATTTACCTTTGAAGCATAACATCTTCAGAAATAAAGGGTGATGCACTTATCTAATAGTATTCTTATTTGGAATCACAGGATTTATTAAAGGAATTATTTTGTTAAAAAGTTCAAAATACAAGAAATGGGCTTATAGCCCTAAATAATGTGCAACACACTGATAACTTTAAGTTAGATGAAGTAGACTGTGATTTTTTACTCATAACATTGATTATAATAGTTACCTATTTTACTGTTTATATATATATATATATATATATTGTACTTTAGGTTCTGGGGTACATGTGCATATCATGCAGGATGGTTGCATAGCTACATACATGGCAAGGTGGTTTGCTCTCTCCATCCCCCCATCACCTATATCTGACATTTCTCCCCATGTTATCCCTCCCCAACTTCCCTACCCCCCACTGTCCCTCCCCTACTCCCCTGCAACATACCCCAGTGTGTGATACTCCCCTCCCTGTGTCAATGTATTCTCATCGTTCAACACCCACCTATGAGTGAGAACATGTGGTGTTTGATTTTCTGTTCTTGTGTCGGTTTGCTGAGAATGGATGGTTTCCAGCTTCATCCATGTCTCTTCAAAGGACATGAACTCATCCTTTTTTATGGCTGCATAGTATTCCATGGTGTATATGTGCCACATTTTCCTTGTCCAGCCTATCATCCATGGGCATTTGGGTTGGTTCCACGTCTTTGCTATTGTAAACAGTGCCATAATGAACATGGGTGTGCATGTGTCTTTTTAATAGAAGGACTTATAATCCTTTGGATATATACCCAGTAATGAGATTGCTGGGTCAAATGGAATTTCTATTTCTAGGTCCTTGAGGAAGTGCCACACTGTCCTCCACAATGGTTGAACTAATTACACTTCCACCAACAGTGTAAAAGTGTTCCCATTTCTCCACATCCTCTCCAGCATCTGTTGTCTCCAGATTTTTTAATGATCGCCATTCTAACTGGTGTGAGATGGTATCTCAGGGTGGTTTTGATTTGCATTTCTCTAATGACCAGTGGTGATGAGCATTTTTTCAGATGTTTGGTGGCCTAACATATGTCTTCTTTTGAAAAGTGCCTGTTCATGTCCTTCACCCACTTTTGAATGGGTTTATTTGTTTGTTTTTTTTCTTGTAAATCTGTTTTAGTTCTTTGTAGATTCTGTATGTAAGCCCTTTGCCAGATGTGTAGATTGCAAAAATTTTTTCCCATTCTGTTGGTTGATGTTCACTCTAATGACTGTTTCTTTTACAGAACTGGAAAAAACCACCTTATACTTCATATGGAACCAAAAGAGAGCCCCCATAGCCACGACAATCCTAAGCAAAAAGAACAAAGCCAGAGGCATCATGCTACCTGACTTCAAACTATACTACAAGGCTATAGTACTCAAAACAGCATGGTACTGGTACCAAAACAGCATGGTACTGGTACCAAAACAGAGATACAGACCAATGAAACAGAGGAGAGGCCTCAGAGGCATCACCACACATCTAAAACCATCTGATCTTTGACAAACCTAACAAAAACAAGCAATAGGGAAAGGATTCCCCATTTAATAAATGGTGTTGGGAAAACGGGCTAGCCATGTGCAAGAAGCTGAAACTGGATCCCTTCCTTATACCTTATACAAAAATTAACTCCAGATGGATTAAAGACTTAAACATAAGACCTAACACCATAAAATCCCCAGAAGAAAACCTAGGCAAAACCACTCAGGACATAGGCGTAAGCAAGATCTTCAGAACTAAAACACCAAAAGCATTGGCAACAAAAGCCAAAATAGACAAACAGAATTTAATTAAACTCCAGAGCTTCTTTGCTGTTTGTTTAAATGTCTTTTTTTTGTCTCTGGCCATTACTAAAAACATGATCATGTCCATTTTTTTCTTATATTTTCTAGATCTTAACTCAATGTCCAACAATGAGGAAATCTACAAACGCTGACTGTTACATGGATGAAGGTTAAAAGTTCAATGCTTTTAAGGCAAAATTCCAGAATACTAAAATAAATATAGTCTTTTAAAAAACTATATTAAAATGAGTTTATAATATGGATTAAATTTTCCCTTCTTAACAGTTCTAACACTATAATCTTAACATGAAATTAAGATGTATTCAATTTATGAGATTTTTTTTTTTTTTAAGCGGGCCTTGACCTTTTAATACTATGCTCCTGGTCTATAGGAAAGTATGTAAATTATCCATTGAAAAGGAGGCCTTTGCAGAAAATCAGTATTCATTAGATGTTCCTTATAAAGACTCCACTTTTACATATAAACAGCTTGCTTTTGAGAGAACTGTTTCTGATGTTCTGTTTCAAGATTTTCAGCATTCAGTATTCTTTAATGTCATGTTTTTGTTACACATAGATACCTATTTTACTGGGTATTGTCTACTGTTTTTTGGGCTTTCTTTTCCCTTCCATCAATTTTTTTTGAACTACCCATTGGCTTAGTTTATAAAGACTTCTCATAAGATTTTTAAATTTTTTTTTTTTTGTCACTTGATTCTTTGCAAAAAGCAAGCATAATGCAGGACCACTCCACTCCATCTGTGTATGAATCCCAGGTGATACCAACTTTTAGTTCACACACTTTTTAAACTTCTTTTGCAATATGGGCAGTGACCTCAGTTTTCTTGAAACCCCTTTAAATGTACTTTTTCCATTTCGTCGTATGGGAATGATTTCTTGATTTCTTCTCTTTTTTCCAAAGACAGCATGCAAATCCATCTTAATTTTAAAACATGTTACAGTATAATAAGCATAATGAACATAAAAATGTTCACAATTGGGCCCAATAAAGACAGGGAATTTTTCTTTTCCTATGGTTTTTACACAATTATAAGAACAATGTTATTTTATGAGTTAAAATTCTTAAAAGCATAAAGAGCGAAGATGAAGTAGTAATTGCCAACTAGTAAGTGATAGATTAAAAGCATATGAGAGTTTCTAAAGTGCCTCAATGTATAAAATAATGAACTATGGTATTAGTGTAAAAAAGAATATTGCTGAAATTATGCTATTTTAATTCTGCCTTAGAAACAGCTATCACGGTTGAATCAGGTTCAATGTTATGTTTCTTTTTCTGTCTTTAGATGAAATGACGTGTTCTTCAAAACTTTTCAGAAGGAATAACAAAGAGGTTCATCCAACAGAAATAATCTGTGGCATTTTACTTGCAAAAGCAATAGAAAATTGTGGTCTGTGGTGATGAATAAACACATCAGAAATTCCACTGCCATATGGAAGTATAAGTCTTTCTACAAAGAGAATAATCAGAAGAGGGAGGTTCACAAGAGTAGGGAAACCATGTCTATATGTGAGTGCATCTTTATTCTTAACTACTTTTAGACTAAGTTTTGTTTTTGTTTTTTTCTCTCATTATTATAAATGACAATGCATAATTGTATAAATTTACGGGGTACCAAGTGATGTTATGATTTATGAATACAATATGAAATAACTATCAATCTAGTTAAAACATTCATCACCTCACCTACTTAACATATTTGTGGTGAGAACATTTGAAATTTAATTTCAGCAATTTTGAAATTTATAATACTCTATTATTAATTATATTCATTATGCAGTGAAGTTAAACTAAAAATAAACCATATTTCTTCTGTTTAACTGAGATTTTGTACACTTTGACCATCATCTCTTTATTCCTCCCACCCACCAACCTCAGCAACCAACATTCTACACTCTGCTCCTATGGGTTTGATTGTTCTAAATGCCTCATATAAATGAGAACATACGCTATATTTGTCTTTCTACAACTGGCTTATTTCACTTAATATTCTCCAATTCCATCCATGTTGTGGCAACTAACAGAATTTCTTTCTTTTTAAGGCTGAGTACTATTCCCTTATGTATACATACCGCATTTTCTTTCTCCCTTTATCTGTTCAGGGACATAGGTTGATTATATAACTTGGCTATTGTGAAGAGTGTTTCAATGAACATAGAGACCTTGCATCTCTTTAACAAACTGATTTCAAACCCTTTGGGTAAATAGCTAGAGGTGGGACTGCTGGGTCATATAGTAATTCCATTTTTAGTTTTTTGAGAAACTTTCATAGTTTTCCATAATGGCTGTACTAATTTGCATTCCCAGCAGCAGTGTACAGAGTTCCCTTTTCTCCAGGTCCTTGTCAACATATTATTTTTCATCTTTTTGATAATACCTATTCTGACAGGTATGATATCTAATTGTTTCTAATTTGCATTCCATTTATGATTAGCAATATTGAGTGTTTTTCATTTCTGTTGTCCATTTGCATGTATTTCTTGAGAAATGTCTAATCTTGCCCCTTACCTAATTTTTAATTGAGGTTTTTTGTTTTGTTTTCTTGCTATTGAGTTGTTTGAACTTTTTGTATGTTTTAACCCCTTATTGAATGTATGGCTTGCAAAAATTTTCTCGCAGTCTGTAGATTGTCTCTGCACACTGTTGTTTGCTTTGTTGTTCAGAATCTTTTTAGTTTGATGTAGTTTCATCTATTTTTGATTTTGTTGCCTATACTTGTGGGATCAAATCCCAAAATTCATTGCCTAGACCAATGTGGTATAGTTCTACAGTTTCTGGTCATACATTTAAGTCTTTAATCCATTTTAAGCCAACTTGTTAATATGTTGTGTGATAAGGGTCCAATTTCATTCTTCTGCATAGGGTTATTCAGCTTTCCCATTGCTATTTATTGAATAGACTCATCTTTTCAAACTATGTATCTTGACTCATTTGTTGAAAATCAATTGACTAAACATTCATGGGTTCATTTCTGGACTCTGTATTCTGTTTTATTGGTCAATGTGTCTATTTTGCCAGTACTATGCTGTTTTAATTACTATAGCTCTATAGTATAGTTTGAAATCAGGTAGTGTGATAATCTCTAGCTTTGCTCTTTTTGTTTATGATTGCTATTGATATTTGGGTTTTCTTGTGTGGCTCCATGTAAATTATAAAATAGCCTATTTTATTTCTGTGAAAAATGAAATTGGAATTTTAATAGCAGTTACATTGAATCTGTATATTGCTTTCAGTAGTATGGACATTTTAACAATATTAATTCTTCTGATCATGAACACAGGACATTTGTTTGAGTCTCCTTCAATTTCTTTCATCATCAATACTTTATAGTTTCCAACATAGAGGCCTTTCACTTATTTGGTTAAATTTATTCCCAAGCATTTTATTGTTTCATAGCTATTGTAAATGGAATTGTTTCTTAACTCTAGGTTAGATCACACATTAGGGCACAAAACAAGCCTCAGCAAATTTAAGAAGGTTGAAATTATGTTAAGAATATTTTGCGAGCACAATGATATGAAGTTAGAAATCAGTATTAGGAGGAATTTTAGAAAATTCACAAATACATGGAAGTCAGATTGATTTTTGAAGTTCTAACATGTCTTTCATCTAAATAATCCCTTTTTATTATCAGGGTAAGCCTGAAATTGGATAAAAACACTTTATGCCCCATGGCAGTTCTTTCAACAATTATACCAACTTCTTGTATTAAAGATAATGGAAGAGCTATAATTTAAAGTAACACCCTATTTCTGATATTTTATGTTGCCAATGCAAGTAATATGCTCAATTTTCTTCACACCATAAATAGTTTATTCTTTTCTAAACTTGGATTATGGGTAATCATAATTATATATACTTTAAGTTTATTGTCTTTCCTATTATAATTGAAAGATCAATTTTGAAATCCTGAGGTATTAGAGTCCTGATGTATTATTCCATCTCTGAAGCAGAGATCAAAAAAATTTCAGAGGTCTTAATTTCCTACAATTTAAAGTGTCATTGTCTCAGAATATTTGTGGGACTTTCATAAGCACCAATTTTGCAAGCTATTCACCCTCATTCTATACCTTTCCTTCATTCTAGGATCACATCTATTATACAGAGTGACACTAGCTTTTCATTTAATTACCTCTTAGAGAAAAGAATGTTCCTGATAAATCATTGCCTACAATAATCAAGAGTTCTTCAAAAATATGTCTGCTATTAAAATACAATGTGTGATAATGAGGCAATTGGCTCAAGTTTTTTCATTTACTTAGCTCATAGCTTGATTTTAAATATTCATAATTAACGTGTTCTAATAAGCATTTATTATACACTAACTATATATCTAGCAATGTGCAAAGGAAATAATACAAAGGTGACCAGACACACTCTGGTTCAGAATTTAGTGCATTGAGTCTGTCTAGTCATATTTAATTATAATAGATACTACTGTTGCTTTGGGATATATGAAACGTTATCTCACATTTTTAATATTTAATTTTTAGTCTTCTTTTTATAGGAAGTAATATCCCATTAATTAGTGCAGAATAACTTTCACTTATATAATTAATATACACATTCTTTTAAAATTTTGAACAAAAAAAATATATAAATACATGTAGTATTACAAAGAAAGGGATGAGGAAGTCTTCTAAATGAATTATTTATTTCAGCAAAACAATTTTTGCTAATACACTTGCTTATGGTAAAAAAAGTAAACACATAAATTAAAAAATGTAAACCTACACTGCCTTGACATGCATTAAAAACCCTACCTTTCTTAGCTAATATAGCCTTAATCAGCAATTATATACCACTTATAAAGTATGTGTTTATATAATTTTAGTAAATGCAAGGATAGCAAGTGATCCCAAATTGCCAGCTGTGTTGGACATTAAAGAGCTATTGTTTTTATCATATTGTCATTCAAATAAATCCCCTAAGATATTATTGAATACTCATACCCAGTTGGCTTCATAAAAGGTACATCTAAATGTTCTGTGGTTGTCACATCACCCTGAAGGACCTCTTCACTATCTACGAGACTGAGAATATCGTATCGCCTCTCCACACTCTAGCCATTATATGTAACACTTTAGTTATTAGCAAAATTAAATAAAGATTTTGGTTTTCAATGATTGCCTTGAGAGAACAAAAATTGATATTTTAGTGTGTGACATATATAAACACACAGGAAATGAGGCAGATTAAGTTGGAATTAGGAATATTTTATTTGATGTGAAGTTATTCCATTAACTCTAGATAGTACGTTAGAGGGCAGGACTAGACTGATATTTTTTAGAGTGTTTAACTGCTGAGGTATTTGTTGAATCTAAGATGTTGCAATTACCAGTTTCAGAACTTTATCAAACTATAGCACTACCTCTTCAAACTGGCCTTCGTGAGGGTTATAAAGAAGAACATGTACATCTTATGAACTTCTTAAGAAAAGTTAAGGGAAATTCATATTTACTGTTACAAATAACAATATCTAGAAATCAGTGTGATGCTTTTTCGAGAGGTTGTTCACAAGTGGATTTACTTTTCTGGATGTATAATAGATTCTAAGAAATGTATTAACTTTTGGTTGCATTAATGATATATCTAAAATTATATCCAGTAAAGACTTTTAACAGTAGAAAGAAAGGACTTTTAATATTCTAAGAAACAAATGTTTTATGATGAATGATGATTATTTGGGGTTCTTTAGTGTTGTTGTCAGCACTCTTCTATTGATAAGCCTGGTCCAGATCAAGTTTGGCAAACACATTTTCCTCACAGAAAATAGCAAGGAGTAGAAAGATTCTAAGCACTAAATATGATTTTGGTGTCATGTTGGGGTTTATTTACCTCCTGTGAGTTTAAGGAATTTGTGATCAGGGACTACATTTAAAAACAGAAATTTCAAAGAATCATCTTTCAATCACTGAAGATGCTGAGTTTAAATAATTTAGATAAATAGCAACTGTGTTTTTTCACCTATTGGTCATATTCTCTGCAACAATTTTCACAAATTCCTTTAATCCCTGTTAGTATTTATAACTGATTCAAAATAATCTTGTATAAAGAGTTGCAGAACCTCTTTATAGTTCCTTTTTTATTTTAGAACAAAACATACATTGTTTGTTTTAGGGTAAAATGAGGCAATGGCTGAATATGTATAAGCTCCAGTTCCTTGGAGAAGATCTCAGTGATTTAGTCAACATATTCCTTTTTCCTGGCTAGTCTAACGGTAGGTGTATTTTTGACATCATATCGAAAATAGCTTACCAAATATCTTTCATGTACTTTTCAGGAATTAGTGAACACTCTTCTGTGAAGGAAACATGCTTCTTGCTCATTGTAGGGTTTATGAGAATGTGGCCACAGCTTGGGGAATTGATAATTTAGGGAAAGTGTTTAGATAAAAAGAAAGTATTACAGAACACACCTTTGTTGATTATTGCTAATATACAGAAAACTGTAGGCCAAGGCCACGTAAGCTAAATCCTGTGGGATGCAGAAGCATCATTCCCTAAATCATCTTAACATGATATAAGTAATTTTTCAAAGGACTCAAACTGGCATACTCTTGAATCTTCACTCTGCATCTTCTAATCTTTAGTGCAAAGAATTAATGAATTTATGCTGAAATGAAGAGAGGGCAGAGAACATATAGCCTTCATTCTTCTGACTCATTGATAAGAACCAAAGTTATGTGGATAATTATAATTAGAAAGTTTTTCCTTTAATTTTTGAGCCATATAGTCATTGTCCTTATGCTGGATGAGTTTTGGAGAAAGCAATGATTGGCAAATATAGTTAAAATAAATGACATTAGTGGAGGGCTTTATTGTAAACTACTTATTCAAGACTATGGGATTAATCGTTAGAATTCCACAAGAAAATAGATACAAATAATTAGAAATAGATAACTCTGCCATGCAAGTACAATACATTTCTCATAACATTTCATATCTAAACAACAAATTTTATGCTAGTGAGTAATCCCCCTTTCTCTCTAATAATAATGTTTCATTAAAATCTTAGTTTTTGATGGGTAATTAAATATAATTTTATAACATGTTTGGTCTTTCAGACACATGGCACACTTTTCTTCTCAGAATCCTGTATTATTTTGTTTTCTACATTCTCATCTTTTTAGGTTTGAAATTATTTAAGATATCAGTTCTGATAAAGCTAGTTGACACCAACTTTTTCACATGATCAAAAATAATTTTAAATGCAGCAACTATTCAGATTTCAGCTGATGGGCTATGAGGAAACTATATACCAATGTTTCACTGTGTCTTTCCTTTTTAAAGTATTTTATCCTCATGTTTACTAATTTTTATTTTTATCATAGACAAATATTTATTTCAGAAAGTATAGAAAAATGCCAAGTGAAAAAAAATCACTATTTTTCTTCTCATTTAGAAAATATTTTAAATTTATTTTGCAATTTTCTTTTCATTCTTTTTTTTTTTTTTTTCTATAGATGAACTGTGCGTTACTTTTGTTGACTTTATACATAAAAATAGTTTCACTGGGTCACAATCTTTCCTCCAAGACCTTACTCATTAAAGATTTTATCACTTATGCTGATATCCTTCTCACTCTCCCTAGTGTAGCCATTATTCTGAGTGATGTAAATTATCCTTGAATTACTCATCTCTAGTGATTTTTACCTCCACTCTGCTACAGCCATTCATTTCTGTGGGCACACATTTGTTGTCACCCCAGGTGGCTCCAACTCTGAAATGTTATGTAATGAAACACTAACAATGATAAACCACTCTCAGACCATGACCTTCTCTCTCTCATTCACATCTCCCTCTCACTGTCTTTCTCTCTCCCTCTCTCCTTTCCCCTCTCTTCCTTCTTCTCTCCACTTGATATAATTATGTTCTTTACCACACAAGGCATTTTGTACTTTGATTTTCTAATTTCTTCCTGTAAACTCTCTTCTACCTCTACTCGATTCCCAAACCAATTTAGATATTTTTAACCCAGAAAAATCCTTTGTTGTGAGGAATTGTTTTATTTATTATAAGATGTTTAGAAGCATCCCTGGTCTTTACGCCTTAGATTCCATGAGTAGCTCCCTCCCAAGTTGTGACAACCAAAAAGATTTTCAGACATTGTCAAATATCCCCTGGAGTTTGGGAGTTAAAATTGATCCTTATGAATACCTGTAACATTAACCCTTTTTTTCCCTTATAATGTCCTCTTTTTGATTTATGCATTATCCATTTGTCACAATAGCCTGGAGGCACACCAATCCCGAACAGCCCTACAGTCCGTCTTCTTTATCCCTATTCCTGAGTTTTTGAGCAATGCTTAGGGAAATGACATAATGATCTCCAATTTCATTACTGCCTAGCAGTCTTTCTTTGCTGCTCTGTTTCACTTCTCAATTATCTGTAATATCTTTTTAATAGATATCCACATTCCTTAGGATTCCCACATGTCCCTCTTGGCCTACCTTCTAATGGATGGAGAAAATAAGTCTCAAATTTCTGCCCCTGAACCTGAAAGTATACCTGGCCTATCCTTTCCTCTTCTTCATACAGTGGGAGAAGGATTCCTCCTCCTGCCCAGTGATAATTCTGCATATGCCAGCTCCAATCCTGACCTTTTCAGGATTCTTACTCTACTAATTATTCTGTCAACATTTAGGGAATTTCACACATATCTGCACAACACTATTTCTCTTTCTCATTACTTACCTATTTCTGCCTGTTTTTTTTTTTAGTAGCTTAGTAAGTTCTAAAATGTTAAATTTTATTTTCACTACTTGAATCCCAGCCTATATTCCTCAAGCTAATTTATGTGAACTTGTCTAGCCTGTATCTTACTATTTATTATACTTGACCTCCTAACAACATTTGCTACTACTTTTTAATTGCTTGAAAGACTGTTTAGTGTTGTTGCTGCTTTTGAAACACCATTTTCCACTTTGGATGACAGCACAAATTCTGTGTCTTTCTTCCAATTCTAAGACATTCTTTCTTAGAATCTTTTCAAGGCTTTTCTTCCTTGACCTGCCCATGTTATTCAGGGTTCTATGCCCAACCCACTGTCTTCTCACTGTATATTATCTCCTTGATAACCACACTCACTCCAACAGCTGAAAATTTTCATATACAACTCCTGTAAAGACTGCTATCTTGCACTACAAAATCACACTCACATTTATATTTCCAGAGCCAAATTAATCATTTACCACACAAACAAAATACCCAACATATTAAAAAGTGTCTATTACTTTTATAAACTATAATACAATGATGAAAATGCTGAGCACAGGGGTGCACACAAGTAATTCCAGTGATTTGGGAGGCTGAGGTGAAAGTATTGGTAGAGGCCAGGAATTTGAGACCAGCCTGAGCAAGATAGCAAGACCCTTGTCCCTATAAAAATAATTTTAAAAAAATTAGCCAAGAGTGGTAGTGTGTTTCTGTAGTCCCAGTTACTTGGGAAGCTGAGACGGGAGGATCACTTGAGCCCAGGAGTTCAAGGCTGCAGTGAGTTATTATGGTGCCACTATATTCCAGTCTGGGTGACAGATGAGAACCTGTCTTAAAAAAAAAAAAAAAAAAAAAAAAAAGACACCTAATGGATCTAATAGGGAAGGACAAAATCAGTCAATCAGAAACACAAAATGTTTAATTATTGAATTATAATTTTCAATGCTATAGAGAAATATAGTGTGTAATAACTCAATCCTTATATTCACTTAATTATTCTGTCTATGGATTCTTCCTTCTAAACATAGCTTATGTCTATTTCTGTGTGCCTTGCTAATACTAACTCAAAGGATCATCTTCTCTTTTCTGGATTCTTGTGTAACAGCTTCTTAACTGTTCTTACTACTTCCAGTTTTATACCTTTGAATCAGCCTCCACAATGCAGCCAGAAAGACTTCCCTAAATTCCAATCCTGTTATTCTTCTGTTTAAAATCCCTTAATAATAATAGCTATTTGTAGAAAATTTACTATGTGTCATGCACCTGCCAAATAATTCTCCTTTAATCATTACAACAACTTTAAGTATTGTTATTATCTCTATTCTATAGATAAGGAAGCTAGAAGAAATATCTATCAGGCCCAAGGTCAAATGGTAGACATAGGATTTGAATCACAGGACTAAAATGAAAATTTCTCACAGATCCCTCTTCTGCTTAAAATCCTTCAAAACAATTCTTGCTATAAGGATAAAATACAAATGTCTGACCTGTCATATAAGCATTTGCAGGATCTTAACCACACATATGTCTCCAGCTTCATGTGCTGACACTGTCTTGATTAAACCCTGCAACTCAACCACGGTGAACTTACTTTACCCTGCAGTATGCCATAATTTGTATTATCCGTAGGGCTCTGCCTTCATTCACAGTAACAAACCCTTCCCATCAAAACATATGCCCTTGTTTCCATCCCCTGCTGAAACATTCTTTCCTGGTCTTTATACTCCAAATCATCATTCCAGAATTAGCCATCTCAGACCATTTTCCAAACCCTTACTGAGATTCCTGCCCTATTTACTTTTCCCCTTCCTAGCACTTACTCACTGTCTTGTCATTTCTGTCTGAATCCCACATCTAAATAAGTTCCTGAAGGCGAACATCAGGTACTTCATATCAAAAGTCTTGAAACATTGTAACCACTCTGAAAACACTGGCTGTAGCAATGGCCAGCTTGTTCTAGCCTTTGTTTTGTCCTTTATGCCTACGAGATTTCTTGTTTGCCTTGATAACTTAATTTTGTGCATGTGCCAGTTGATGCCTAGGATCAAGTTTCTTTTTTTATTTTAGGTTTTGTAATGCAGAAAAACTTTGTTTTCATGTGTATACAGAAGTCTTATTTCATCCTTTCAAATTTTACTGGATGATGTCTTCGTTTGTTTTAACATGTCTGTGTATTTGTATTCCAAGGGGCATAAAACTAGGATCCTTGGGTAGTTTTCAGGAGATAGAAACATGAAAGCACTTGTCTTATCCCTCATCTAGAGACATTTTTTTGCATGCCAATGGTAAGAACCTAACAATCTTCCCCTTCTCTACTCAATAATTTGTTTACATTGGAGAGATTATGTCCTCTTCCCTCAGGAGGTAAGGATGTCAGCTGGACAGCATGTATATACCCTCTCAGATTCCTAGTTACAGGGCTCTTCACTTGTTATATGACATATATACATGCCAACCTATCCATGTGGCTCCCTTTCCAGAAGGGGGAAAGAAATTAAAGTGTAGGGAACAGATAGATATAGCTTCTACTATGGTTATAATCTGCCTTGATTCAGAAACCTTATGTTTGCATTTCGGATAATATAAGCAAATGCAGATATTCAAAACTTATCTACTTCCTGCTTCTTTTTCATAGAAGTCATGTCAACTTAGATACTAATAAGAATGATAAATCATTTTTTAAAACTTTTTTTTTGGCACCCATTCTTTACACATGTAGAAAAAAGATAACATTTGATGATGTCTCAGGGCAAACTAACTGGACTGCTGCATGGCCCCAGCTACCCCAGATCTCTCTGGTTACCCTGAGAGATGAGAATATTATATTTCAGTCACCTGTGGCCTATCTGCAGCCTCCAGGGGTACCACAGTACACTGGCTAGTAACCTTGGCTCTAGAAAATCATTTCAGATAATATATGTTTTTTTCTATTTTGCAGACATTTTATAGCTTGTCTCATAGTTGTTGTTGCTGTTTTGTTTTTGTTTTCGTTTTTTTAAAAATAACAATAGATTCTTGAATGAAGAAATCCATCCAGGCCTGGTGCTGGCCCATAGACAGAATTAGATGTTCTCTTTGGCTTCATCTGTTGTCCACTGTCTCCAGCTATAGGGCTGTCCTTGTGGATACATCTCCCAAAATATGTTGTGCTGCTAGTGGTCATAAATTTTCCTCTTGAGTTTCTTCCTTCAGCTATTTGTGCTATTCTTTTATTACAGAAAAGTTACCTTTCTATTGGTAATTGCTCTATTTATGGTTGTATAACCATAATAGGTTCATTGCCCTATGTGCAGGACAAGTCAATTCGCCGAGACACTGGGTGGCAGCAGAGAAAGGTTTAATCAACGAGGATATGGGAGGAAACCTCATATTCATCTCCCCAAGGAGTCTAGGGCTAGGGATTTTAAGGGTTTTGGAATGGACCAAAGTGTGGAGATTGTTGAATGGTTGAAAAGTGCAGGGTGAAGTCATGGGAAAGGGAGATGAAGAAACTGTATTTTCATACTGGTTCGATTCTTGTGTGAGGGTCTTCAAACTGGGTGGTGTCAGCTGTTTCTCTGAAATTCAGAATCTGCTTGAGCAATTCTTAAACACCTTATGTTTCTATAATCAGAAATCCTTTTATAAGAACAATGGTGATGCAAATGGTCAGTATCTAGAGCAATGTGACTTTTGATTACAAAAATTTGCGTCAAAATACAGCCTGATTAATGCATAATTATAACTATATTTCTGTCTAGAATTCTTGTTAACCCTATGAAGATGATTTTAGTTACTTTTTTTTTTTTTAAAGAGTTGAGGTCTCACTGTGTTGCCCAGATTGCTCTCAAACTCCTGGGCTCAAGCAATCCTCCTGCTTCAGCCTCCCAAAGTGCTGGGATTATAGATGTGAGCCACCATGCTTGGTACCTTCTATTCAAAATCATTTGCACCGAAAGAAAGCAGGTAGACGAAAGCAGCATTGACATACAGCTACAAGTTCTTAAAGTTTCAGTGTAGTAATTTAAGTTTTAGATATTTTTAGATATAGTTAGTCCAAATTGTCAGTCCAAGTTCTTATACACATAAATATTTTTAATTGAACTTGCTACTTTCCCTAAAATTAAATAAAAACTGCCCTTATCTAATGCTTTACATAGGAAAGTTCTGAAAGTGTTTTAAAGAATTTCAAATTTGTCACAATTTATTTTAAAAGAATCCAAAATTGCACTTGAGTCATATCATAATTTTTAAAATATTAAATGGACTATTTTAAAACAAAATAGGCCATCTCATTACTTTCAAAATCTGTCATTATCAGCTTAGTAGCCAAGAATTAAATGATTCTGCTTTGTGTTCCATTTAAATTTTGTGAAGGTTTTAAATATCTTATTAGAATTGGGGAGGATAATCTGTTAACAGAGAAAAAGTTGTTAATTATTTTATGGTAAGCATTCATTCAAATGTATTTATTAAGCCACTCCTCTGAGTAAAGCACTGTGCTAGGTATTTTGAAATATCAAAATAAATATGTAAAGTCAGAAGAGGAATATGTGTACATACACATATATACTTACATATATTTATTGAAAAATGACTTTATACATACAAGTTATTTTTCTTAATCTTAAAATCTGTTTGGGAAAACTAGAGAAAGCCTCCTGAAAGATTCATAGTCACATAAAATCAAATAGGAAATTCCAAGTCAGTGTTTTGGCTGCTTTATAATTCCTAATGAGGACAGTCATTTACAGTTAGGGGAAGAAGAGATTGTTATGGACTAAAGATACCAAGGAAAGCTTTATAGAAAGAAAATAGGAACAAATTAGATTTGAGCAGGTCAGGAGATTGGAGGCAACCTAAAGAGAGAATGAGACACAGGTAAGAACAGGATTTTGAAAACTAATTTGAAAATCAGCTGTGGATATAAGAATGGGAATGTGAATTTAAGGACAAACAGACCATGAATGAATGAGTCTTGATGGAAGTAAATAAGGGATAACATTCGCTTCATGAAGCTATTTTTAGACAGGATAAGAATGACTCCCAAAAGAATGGAAATGTGAACTGGATGCATCTGCTATCTTAAGGGATCATGAGTTGTGAAATAAGTAAATTATTTGTTTAAACAAATAAGTTTCCATTTGAACTTTTCTCTCATTTTTTTTTACTTTAATGGGATGTTTAAAAATCTCTCATTTTCTGTTTGATTCTTCTGCCCAAGTGTTTGGCTACTGAGTATATACTTTTACCCTTTTTCCCATTTGCCCCAAGAATACCCGTGGGTGGTGCTTACAGCTGCAGCATTTACCCCGAGAACTTTTCCACAAAATATCTGGCTTTTGCTATTATTTTCACATCGCTCTGGAATATTGACTTTTGAAACAAAATACATCATTCTATTTACCGGATTCTGTTTTTAGTAGTCGTATTTCCATTTACAAAATAGAGTAATTCTTGATGGCTGAAAATGTCAAATCCTAGAAAACGCAGCATTCCTACATGTGATGTTAACATCATTATTGAACAATTGTTGGCTGAATATTCATTTGATGAATCCTATTTTTCTAAATTAGATGATTCAGATGTTTCTGATGTTTGTTCTGTTTAGAAATAACTCCAAGAATAGTTTTTATATTTTAATTACATTGAAAATCAGATTCGCTTCAGCCTCACAGAATGTGTTTATGTAAAATTAAATGATCATGGCAGGAGCTGTATGTTTTTTTTTTTCTAAATGGGAAAAGAGCTAATAATGAATATTAGTCATTCTCAAAACCAATTAAAAGTTAAAAAAGAGGTGAGAAGGAATGATTGACTGAAGGCAGAATTAATGCAAGAATCTATCAAATAATCCCAGAAAATAATGATGATTGTAGAGATGGAAAATATCTGAATAGCCTGAGATTCAGAATAACTAATTATTTCAGCGTTTTGTTTTTTATTTTTTATTTGTCATTTAAAAAAGTCTTTTATAAATATTTGTCTTTAATTTTTACTAATTATTAAATCTTTCCTTTTTACAGGCCATAGATATTTCTTCCTACTTTTTGAAATCTTTCATTTCATTAATGTCTCAATGCTTTGGTCTCTATCACCATAGCCTTTGTTATTTTCTGAATTAGAAAATAAGATAGTGTTATCCGCTTCTGTAATTTCCTTTTATTTCTCATTTGAATTCTTTATATATAAAGCTTTTATTAAACATTTTCTCTCATTATTTTATTTCATGTGCAGTTTTTAAATGCTTATTACCAGTGACTTTTTTTTTCCACATAGGTGAGTAAATATGTGAATGTTTTTCTGTTAAAGAAAAGGCTTTTATTTAATGTAAAAACAAAGTACTTTAAAATACACAAATACCTTATAAAAAGCATTCTGCACATTCTCTTGCTATTAAGAACATGTGCATTATAATGAGAAGAATTACATAGAATCTTATCATTTTATATCTTATACTATTGTTAAAAATGCATAAGTTTTTGACTAAGCTATTCCACTCTTAAGCTGGTTGTCCTAAGATTCTCTATGGAGGGTAAGGCCTGTTTCAAATAAGAATCCTCTTTTTAATAAATTAATGATAAGCCTGCTTAGCTCTTTGGGGTTGTAGTTTCAGCAGAAAGAAAATTGCCCTTGTTTATGGCCCTTCTTTTGTGGCCCTGAGTGGATTTTCATACTTGTGAAAATGAGATACTGACAGTGACCCGAATTAAAAGAAGGAGGATATGGGGCCCATTTCCTCTTCTAACTCTGCTAAGCCAATTTCACTCTTACAAGTAACTTTCCTCCTCTTGCAGACTTGAGCCTCTCCTGTGCAGAAAATTAGGACAACATCTGAGGAGGTCTAGGACAAGGACAACTGTCCACCAGGGACCAAGCTAAGATTGGTAAACCAATTTTCACTTGTGAACAATGCCAGAATTCAACCCATATGTCTCCCATGGTGAAGCACTGTAGTGTATCATTAACCCACTGTGCCACTTAGCAGCTTCTCTCTGCTTGCTGTCTTGTGAATTAACATCTCTGCCGCCACTGCACTAGGCCCTGGGTTTATTTCTGCGAGGAGTGCTGCTGAATGAATAGCAGTTCTCCGTAACAAGGGATCAGGGCACAACTCTTTCAAGTTTTCAACTGAAAGCAATAGCAATTTGCCATTCACTCCTATCTTATCATCATCATTAGGATGGGAAATCACAATCTGAAGGCTCCTTGTAATATGCTGTCAACCTGATATCTTGTAATTTTAATATGTAATACTGTGGTTAATAATTAATGGCTTTAACTCTGTAGGTGGGATCTGAATTTGGCTCCAAGAAAGAAATCCCTCTGAGCTGAAATATTCTTTGAGACTTCAACATCTTACGAAGTTCCCCCTCAATCTGCCTCGTTGCCTTCTTATTTAAATGATCTGCCATCTAATGAATCTGGATCAAAAGCTCCAAGCTTAAAATTTACAACAAAAAGCTGCTTCTGGGTGAAGAGTTTGGATCCAAATCAAAACGTTTCTGTGCTCTGGCCATTAACACATGCAGTTAACTGCTGGGAAATACTGATGTTCAAAAGATATGGTGGAACAAGGCACCTGCTTTCTCACGCTGGTTTATGTTTGTCATCTTGATAAAAATGCAAGGCAGCATATGCAGAAATTGTGCGGAAACACCATTCACATGGTAATTTCTTTGTATTTGAATAACTTCTTTTCAGGTGGTGGACTGAATGCCAGACTTGGGAGGATTTGAGCATCTCCCTGCCTTCAGTTCTTCCGTGACAATATTTTAGTGTCTGGCTCACTTTTTTGATCAAAGAAGACCATTTATGGGGACTTCATAATGAAGGTGCTGCCCCTTGATTTTCCTGGATCACGAGCCATAATGTAGAAAGGTTTCTCACATTTTGTCTGATGAATATTACTGACAATACAGCCAGGGAAAAGCTCCTCAATTCTGTCAGCCCAAATCTTCTTTAGTTTCAGTGCTGTTTAAACAGCAGAAAAATATTTGGGTAGACTCAATGTAACCCCTCATAAATCAAATCTCCGATAAATTTGAGTAATACTCCCTTTTGCAGGCTTCAATTATACTTTGCATTTCCAAAATATTAGGTGCACAGGCCACACACTTTTACAGTCTATACCTGCCTGATGTTTAAATCCAGGAACTTTGAGTACTATTCTACATATAGAAATAAAAGCTTAAGATATTTTAAAAGTTATTCTAGAAGTACACTGAAGCATATTGAAAACAAGAATATATATATATACACACACACACACACACACACACACACACACATATATATATACACACATATATATATACATGTATATATATGTCTATAAAATATTAACTCAAAAATGGCTTTGGGGCTTAATCTCATATTTAATCATAACCAGTTACTAGTGATTTGCTTGGAACTCCATGTTGAGAGAGATGGTGAGGTTGTAGCCAACCTCTAAAGGTAGAAATTCTTTGATAAATCATTAATGTTTGTCAATTTGGCAGAAGGTGGGGATAACACACTCATGTCCCATAGTGTCTACTCTAACCCTAGGAAGACACTTATGACTGGACTTGGTGAAGTACATATGGTAAGCAGCAATTAAAGGCAGCATTTTGAAGGTCAAATACATGTTGTTTTTGTCTTAAACTTACCAGTGTCTCCTTTTCAAATAGTGTTCTCAATTCCCAAACACTCTTTAGATTTAGCTAAATTGATTTTCTCCTACAAGAGGAACTTTTATGATTATTTTTAGTTTTAAAATTTAATCATACTGAGGTATTTGAGTTTTAAAGTCTTTCTATGTAAGGCTTAATATTTGAGGCTATTAATTCATAGCTAACTTGCCAGCCAACATTACCAGTAGACTAGCGGATGGGTCTCTCCTAAGGGATCAGAATCAAAACTAATGAATCTGGGTGCAGTGGCTCACACCTGTAATCCCAGCAATTTGGAAGGCTGAGGCGGGTGGGTTACTTAAGGCCAGGAGATCAAGACCAGCCTGATCAACTTGGTGAAACCCCCTCTACTGAAAATACAAAAATTAGCTGGGCATGGTGGTGTGTACCTGTGATAGCAGCTGTTCGGGAGGCTGATGAACGAGAATCACTTGAACCCAGGAGGCGAAGATTGCAGTGAGCTGAGAGTGCACCACTGCACTGCAGCCCAGGTGATAGAGTGAGACTCAGTTGTAAAGAATAAAATAAAATAAAATAAATCTAATGAGCGCCAACTAGTGGGAATGGGAACGTAAGAAGTGGCTTGTTGGAACAAGCTTGCATTAGCTTGTGAGAACTGATTGTTAAATTATTAGCAGTATTGTGATCAGATTGTTAGATCCAGCCCTTATTAAACATTCAACTGTAGAAACTCATAATAGTAACGGTCTTAAAAATAAAAATCATACATTCTTTTTGTTTAATTAGTTTTTTTTTTTTTTTTTTTTTTTTTTTTTTTTTTTTTTTTAACAGAGTCTTACTTTGTTGCCCAGGCTGGAGTGCAATGGCGTGATCTCTGCTCACTGCAACCTCTACCTCCCAGGTTCAAGCTCTTCTCCTGCCTCAGTTTCCTGAGTAGCTGGGATTACACGTGCCTACCACCACACCTGGCTAATTTTTTGTATTTTTAACAGAGAGGGGGTTTCATCATGTTGGCCAGGCTGGTCTCTAACTCCTGACCTGAGGTGATCCACCTACTTCAGCCTCCCAAAATGCTGAGATTACAGGCGTGAGCCACCACATGCCCAGGTGTTTTGTTGTTCGTGTTGTTGTTGTTTGTTTTGTTTTGTTTGTGACAGCGTCTCACTCTGTCACACAGGCTGAAGTGCAGTAGAGCAATCACAGTTCACTGCAGCTTTGACCTCCCACCTCAGCCTCCAAGGTAGCAGGGACTACAGGCACACATCACTATATCCAGCTAATTTTTGTATTTTTTGTACAGACTGAGTTTCACTATGTTGCCCAGGCTGGTCACAAACTTCTGGGCTCAAGCCTGTCTTAACCTCCAAAAGGGCTGAGATTATAGGTATGAGCCACTGCACCTAACCAATAATACATTTTTAAAATTCACAAATTTTTATTTCATTAATTTTACTTTCATCTACGTTCTTGAAGTTATTTATGCCATTTGTATCTTTATGTTGAAAATAGTATATAATGTTGTGTTGATATGAATTTCTTCCCAACTCTGCCTTCAGTGATATTATATTAGTGATTTGAAATTGGCATAATGTGTTTACATAACAGAAATAGGAAATCATAAATAAAGACATGATTTATTGTGTTGGTTGTCTAGATTATGGATTAGCAAACTTTTTCTGTAAAGGACTAGATTGTAAATATTTAAGGCTTGATGACTATGCAGTTGGTCTTTATTACAACTACTGTATTGCTGTTGAGTGAAAGCAGTCGTAGGCAATACATAAATAAATAGGCGTGACTATGTTCCAATAAACTGAATTTTCAAAACCAAGAGGTCAGCTCACTGGCCATAGTTTCGCTATGACTGGTATAAATTAAAGAAAGCAATAGAAAAGTGTTAATCATGCTGATTAAATTAAAAATGTGTCATATTTGTAGTTATTACAAAGTGCATAGAACAAAATTTGAGAAATTATTCTTTCAATGATTGAAAATTATTAAGATTCAATAAAAAGGTTAAAAAGACTCTTAAAGAATTTGAACAGCCTTATACTAGTCAGAGGGGAAATTTGAGAATCATTAAAAATAATACAATGGATTGAAATCCATCATATTTGTTACATTCATGTGTTTATAACAATATTAAAATAAACATTGGTAGGTGATCTTTGAGGATACTAAGGAGCCAACTTATTATTTTGAAAAATCCCATATAATAAAAAAAGTCAAGATTTTTTTTCAAGTTTTTCTATATGAACTATACTTCAGGATGAGAAACTAGTTTATAAGGTTACATTTTGCTCTGGGATTATTTCAGTTAATAGAGAAAGAAATAGTGGAATGTCAAGATTTTATAACTCTTATTAAGTTAACAGATCTTAGATAAACAATGATTACAAATTGCTGAAAAAAAAAAACAATAAAGACACCACTGGTATTATATAAATCCTGATTTGGTTATACAACACACCACCTATGAAAACAAATTACTCAAACAATCAAACCAAAATGTGATTGAACCACCATATCTACCTATCAATTTATAAAAAATAAGGAAACAGAAGAACATATGAAATCCACCATGAACACGCAGTTGCAAATTTCAGAGTGTGACAAACTGTATAAGATGAACAATCCAGTTACTTTAACAATAATAGAAAAAGCTGCAAAGAAATATAATAAGATGGATGGCAAACTATAGAATTAAAGATATATTTAAAAAAATCATTCAGCTGCAAAGATGTGATCTTAACTGGATCCCAGATGAAGCAAACAAATTGATACAATGTGAACAATGAGCAGTTAATCAATGATAAAGAATTATTGTTATTATATTTTAGGTATAATAGTGGCATATTTATAAAAATGAGTGCCTGTCATCTAGAGACACATCTTGAAATGTTTGCAGATTAAATAAAATTATATGTAGGATATAAGATTATATGTATTGATTGTTTTAAAATATTCAATGAGAAAAATAGGGTATAGTCATAGAATGAACCACAATTAGCCTTGAGTTGATAATTATTGAAGCTGAGTGATCAGTGCATAACCATTCATTATATTAGTTCCTCTACTTTTTATATTTTTGAAATATTCTGTAATAAAACTGAAATAAAAAATAATGCAGTCTCTAATTTTATAGTAGAGTTAGGTTTCTTATAGCTCTGTAATCTTAAGGACTGATTTTCTTAAACTAGAGGCACTTTTTTAGTTCTGTTCAAACCAGTTTGCCAGGCAATAAGACAAATCTCTAGTTTCTTACATGTTTTTAGAGACACGATCTCACTGTCCCCTAGGCTAGAATGCAGCAGTGTGATCATGGATGTTTCACTGTAACCTTGAGTTTCTAAGCTCAAGCAATTCTCTTGTCTCAGCTTCCCAAGTAACTGGAACTATAGGCACATGCTACCATGCTCTGCTAATTTTTTTTTTCTTTAGCTTTCAATTTTGTAGAGATAAGATCTTGCTATATTGCCCAGGCTGATCTCAAACTCTTGGCTCAAGTGATCCTCCCACCTCAGCCTCCCAAAATGTTGGAATTATAGGCATGAGCCATTGCACCCAGTCTCTTCAAAAACTATTTCATACCTTATGCTTTTGTCTGAAAACCTCCCTTTTCACCTTTACTCTCAGCTTACAACATTTAAATCAACTCTAAGAGAATTTTTACAGGCTTCTACTGCCATATCCCCATCTACCAGAACTTCATCTGTGTGTTTTTTCTTTCATCTTCCTATCCAAATGCAGTTCTTCAGTTTGTGCACTAGATATCAACCACCTTATGTCCACTCAGAGACATGTGTTCATAAATTGTCCCCTCTTCTCTATTATTTCCATGGTATTTTTGCTCTCATCTTAAACAAGAATGTCTCTTAACCACCCCTCCCCTAATGACTACCATCACATTTCTTTGCTGTCCTTTACAGTAAAGCTCTGACTCCAAGTTCTCTTTTCCTGTCATCTCTGAAATCTACTCAAGTTGAGCTTTTACTCCTACTACGCAACCAAAAAATGATATTGTTGAGCTTAGCTATAACCTTCACATTACTAATCTAAATGGTCAATTTTTGGTTCTCATATTACTTGACCTCACAGTACCATTTACAGGCTTGCTCACTCCATCTTCCTTAATCTGATGGCCTCATCTGTGCCCTCCAAACTGAGCATAGCCTTCTCCAACTCAGCTGATGACAACTACGTTCTGATTGTTCAGTTCAAGACCTTTGCATCATCTCATACCCCATACCTAATCCATTACAAAATTCTGTTGGATCTGTCTTTAAAATAGGTGCTCAATTTGATCACTACTCACCAACTCCGTGGCTATCACTCTGTTTTAAGCCACTATTATTTCTCACCTGATTGCTGCAATATTTGCTCAACTTGGCTCCCTGGTTCTTGTTTCCCAGCAGTCTCTTCTCAACACAATAGCTCAAGTGCTGTTTTGAAAATGTGAGTTATGTCATAGCACATCTCTTCTCTAGACTCTGAAATGGCTTCCTATTGTACGTGGAGAAAAAGGGAGAATCCTTGAATATGCTTAAAGACCCTGCAAACCCCACCAAAACCACTCCGGCCTCACTTATGTGTCTCTCACTAACTTTGCCATCACCAGAAAATCCCCAACCTTCTCATCATTCCTAGTTTACTCACCTTTCTGCATCTATTGCTTTAGCTATTGCCTCCCCTTGAAAAGCTCTTTCTTCAAATATACTCATTTAGGTAATTCCAAAATCGCTTTCAAGTCTTTGCTTAAATTTCACTTTTTCAATAAAGCTTGGCCAACCCACTCTATTTTATACAGCAACATGCATCTTGTTTTTCCAAATGCCCACTCTTGATTCCCCATTCTCTGTTTTCCTTTTCTTGTAAATAGCACTTTTTATTTTCTTGACCGTTTTATATTTTTCTTATCCTGTTTATTATTGTTTTCTGTCTCTTCACTTGAATATGGCAAGAAATTCCTTTTTGTCTGTGTCTTCACTCATTTATAAGAAATACTTATAAAAGCTTCCAACAGATAGTAGGTAATCAACCATGAATTGTTGAATTGAATTTTAAAGGTTTAATAGAAATGGCCAATTAAAAGTAAATAGTTGTGCTACTTTTCATGTAGTCATCTTTATAGCAGTCACCCAAGGAAGAAGATATATCAAATAATAATTTAAATTTCACTGAATAATTGTTATGTATTTTCCCAGCAAAGTTAAGTTTCTAAAGTGAGAATTTAGTCATTTATTACAAGTTTCCTGTATTTTCTTTGTACACAGTGGTTGAGAGTCAGGAAAAACATATCAGGAGAAAACTGAGTTGTTGGGAAAGATGTGACTACAGAAACAAATGTTTGTCCCGGGCATTTGAGAAGCAATAACATATGGAAGTTATCATTATGATTCCCTTAAAATAGGAGTTAGAGACTGAATTAGAGAAGTAATGACAAAATAAATCTTTGATGTCACATCATCCATCCTCTCCATAATTTTTCTTAAGAAACTGCTGATTGCAATCATCTTTGATGACTCAAGGATTAAAAGTTCTAACATTTTTCTTGTGAAATTATGTCAGCTACATAAAATTATTAACTTAATTGTAAAGCTGTCTTCAAGCTCTTTACATTAATCAGGAGAGTCTTGTTTATCCCACAATTGTCTAATGCAAAAAGAACAAGATCTTGTTGGGAAATATTTTTCAACTCTAAATAGGATAGAATTAAATTTAGGAGTTATTTGGTATTTTAAAGGAGGAGTGAAGTTGATTGTTTTAAGGTACTATCTCTCCATAGCTGAAATAGGGGCTTATAATAGTATTTTAACAATTTTAATAAAAGCTCAATTCATATTTCTTTAGTATGAATTTTTCCTTACCCTGCTGGTAAAATATGGGATTATCATTCAACATTTATCTCTTTGTAATACTGGTTAGACTAGCTCTACATAGGACAACCACATTTAACCACATATAATGGGATGTTATGCACTGTAAACGATTTGATGGATACCAGGCTAGTCAGCAAGCATGTGGTTAGCCAACTTGAATCATCAATGAAGATAATGTTTGCTAACTACTTTGGTATTGTGGTATGAGGATGGTTTTTCTGGCTTTGTCTTTTCATTCCTAATCTCTTGGGGGGAGAAAAAAGTGTTTACATCCTATGATTATAGTCCAAGCTCTAAACCAACTTGTGGCTTACATTTAAAATGTTAATGTTTTCTGGAGTCCCGTTGGTTTATCTTTTTCAAGATTTGCCTTGAGAGCCTTGCGTTTTAATGCTGATTACAGAGATTCCTTAATTCATAGTCTGTAGGGAAAGAAAAAAAATCTGAAACCATTAACCGTAATAAATAGGTTTTATAAAAGTTTTAAATTCCACTATAGTTAATCAGTTTGAACAGACATTTAGGCTGTAAATAGCATTTTAAAGTAAACAGAGCTTTACACAAAGTGACAGCTAGAATCACATTTTCTGCTTCTGAGTGTGAGGAAATTAATGTACCAAAAAAGTGCCTACTATTTAAAGATGCCTTGCTCCAGACATATTTAACAACTGAGATTTGCAGTGGGTAGACCACTGAAGTGTCTCGTCATTAAATTATGCACTGTACATTAGAAACAGACATACTCCTGGAAGTCTTGCATGACAACATTGTTTTGTCATTTTCCAATTAAGACATTATGAAAACTGAAATCAGAACTAAACTAACAGGTCAGCTATCTTACCTTGATCATGAAGAAATGCTGTAGGTTTTGAGAAGACCTAGTGGTTTTCACTTGTATCCTGACATATATTTGAAAGCTAATTCTTCACCTTGTTTTTCTCCAATATCTAGAAATTTATAAAATTATTCATTTTAAATATTGCTCAAATTTTGTTCAAGTATTTAGATTTTAACAGGCTAATATCATACTCTACTTTGGCATATTTGGTCAGGAGAAATCTTATAAAGCAAATAAAACATAGCAGTGGAAAAAAAGTTATGCCTATTCTTTCTAATCAGTGGCAAAAAATAGCTCTATAGCTTTCTGGAAATGATCTGTAGAAAACAATATTTGAAGGAAAGTGGAATTGCAATGAGACATATTTATTGGGATGGTATAGAACAAAATAAGTACACAAAAAAAGGAGAAGGGTTATTGCCCTGGATACCGCTGTTATGGTTCACATTAGACATGTGATAACGCTATTACTATAAATCCTATTTTATTAACCATGACAATTTTCTGTTGGTCTTTTACAAAAGAAAAAAAGTCAAAAATAAAATTCCAATGCACTATTGGGCTATTCTCTGCAACTTCCTTACAGGGAAAATTAATATTCTGAATACTTCAGCCAAACAAATATTTTACTGAATCAGAAGAAAAAGAAAAGCTGTTAATTGCCCTCATTTATGGTTGCTATTCCAATATGAATCAAGAAATAATTTTTTCCAATTTTTAAAATTATGAGCCACGTGTTCTTATGCCTTCTGTTTTTTTGTATATACATTTTTGCACTAGGAATTTTATACTTCAAAAAACAAGCTCTAAAATTGTTCTATACCTGCAAGTAGGCTTCTTGGGTTTATACGTATACCCTAGATATAAACAATCCAAAGAGATAAATACTCTAAAACATCACTTTCCACTGGAAAGACTGTTAATTTTCAAAATGGCCTCCAATGGCTGATTTTTTTTTTTTTTTTTTGCCACTGCCCAGTTGAAAATATTTGAGAGAGAAAAAATTCTTCATTCATTTCTCATTTCTTACAAACACACAGTGGAACAGTCTAAGCCTAAGAAAATTAGTCCCAGGTGATATTTTACTAAGCTTAATTTTGAAATAATGTCAAATGAAAAAATTTATCTATTCAGTTAGTTTATACTTGTCTAAATTTCTTTGGATGACTGCAATTTTATTAGTTAAAAATACTGTTATACATGAGTTGAGGTTTTATGGGGAGGGAAAACATGCATCATATTATGAAAGACAGACACATATTTAAAGTGTTGCCATTTGTTATACATGAATTAGAAAAAGATGACACAGCTATGTTTTGAAGTCATGTCTTCATAAATTATTTCATAAATAATACAGTTATTTATTTTTTTCAATACTTTTTTTATTCCTGTGATCTTTAAATCTAGGCATATATTAAAGAAAACTAGATCCTTAAATTTCTAAGTTATGTATAATTGTGCAAACAAAAGAGATTTATAGGACTTTATTTCTTATTTTTTGGTCCTGCAAGTCTTTTTAATATTTGTGTTTGTTTTTTTGTTTAGAAAGTGTTTTAAGTCCATATTTTTTGTCAAAACTAGAAATTGTGCTTTGTTAAGTGTAAACGACATAAAAAACTGAAGTATTTCCCCAGTTTGGAATTAATCTCCCAAACCCATGAAAATTGAGAAACTTCTCGTGTTGGCAAAATGTGTTCCTACCCTGGCAACCAAAGAAGATGGGCCAACAAGTAGCTTTAGAATTTTTGCCAGCAATTTATGTATGAATCAAATGTGATCTTTCTTTAAATTGCATTCAGTGTAGGAAGTACAGCCATATTTGATTCCAAGCTGAATTGATATGTGATGCAGTCATTGGCTGTCCAGAGTTAAAATCTTATAGAAAGCCCACCTATGATGAGCTATCTAATATTTGTGGTCTCGGTTGGTAAACTATGCCAATTCCATGAAAATCATATTGTCATAGTTATATCCAGGCTTACCACATAGAGCTCTTTCTTTCTCTAGCCATAATTATATAATTAGATTATTTTTATTTTAAACATACTTTAAAAAACATTTTCTTTATGGTACATTATTAAAGAATCATGCCTTCTTAAGGTCTCTTTGTAAGCCAAGAAATCCATATGTTATGTATTATACAGAAAAGGTTTTCATGAGTAGATTTCTGTAAAGCTTTGAACCAAGGTCCAGGAATTGTATTACAGATTGCCAGTGATATTTAAAAAGTGAGGGGAATATAGTTGCAAAGCAAATTTTACTAAGATAATTGATGAGAAATGATATTGAATTTTAGAAAAAATGTTATTCTTAATGCAAAATCTGTCTCTCTTATGAGTTAGACTTAGATATTTTGGATAAGGTAACTGTACCCCCCTATATAAGAACTGCATTTACTAAGGAGGAAAGAGAGGAGGAGGCAGTTGTAATCTCTAATAAGTCTATTCTGTCTCTATATTTGGAAATGAATGTCATCTTTCATTTTCAGTTCTCTATTTTTCTTATTTTATTTTTAAAACTATTTATTTATTTTGAGACAGGATCTCACTCTGTCACCCAGGGTGAAGTGCAGTGGCACCATTACAGCTCACTGCAGCCTTGAACTCCTGGGCTCAAGTGATCCTCCTACCTCAGCCTCCTGAGTAGCTGGGACTATAGGCACATGCCACCATACTTACATTTGTGTATATATGTTTTTTGGGTTGGTTGTGGGTTTTTTTTTTTTTTTTTTTTTTAAATATAGAGTGCTATGTTACCCAGGCTGGACTCAAACTCCTGGCCTCAAGCAATTGTCTTGCCTAGCTTCCCAAAGTGCTGGGATTAAAGGTGTGAGCTACCATGCCTGGCCCATGTCCCTATTTTGTATATGTCCAGGAGATAGTGCAAATACGTAAACAAATAAACGAACTAGGAATACAGGGTTTGGTAGCTATAACTGTAAACTCTGGTAACTTGCTTATTTTTCTTGTGTGTCTATTTCTCTTTCATTACACTAGAAATGTCCATTGCCTACTTGATGCCTATGAACAACAGGAAGAAGAAACAAAGACATGACCTGTAGTAAGGACAGAATATCAAGGGAAATAGAAACATGTAATATGATAATCCTATTAAAGTAAACAGACAACATTAGTGAATGGCAACTTGTAAATGGTGGTGATTACATTTACTTTATATTCTATCAATCTAGATGTAAAGGTTGAGCCTGAAAAAAGAAATCTACTCTTCACACTGAAGAACACAATCCAACATGAAAAAATGCTTGTTTCAGGTTTTATCTGAATCTACCTGGGGCTGAATTTTTAATCTATAATTTACCACAGATATTCTGCTTTGTGCAGATCTATGATGGATCATTAAAGTCAAAGGATGATTATTTGTCCTTTTACTCATCCTGGTACCCAAGCCCTAAGGGTGAGATATTAAATTCTTTGCTAGATCTTTCATGCAATGTTACAGCTCTTTGGAATTCCTCACAAAGCTCCTCCTCTCCATGGTGGAATTTTACACTGATGAGAGATAGGTTGAAGTGTTTCAGTCCCCAATATGGTAAGTCCTAAATCACTGTTTCACACTATATGCTGCCCTGATACATTGAGTCATTGATACATGTATTTCCACCTTAAGTATGTTTTCTTTGACTAGCTTTATTGCTTCCCTGTGATGCTGAATTTTGAGCATAGACAGGTATGTCTATAAAAAAAGCATCCTAGGTAAACAGGGTCTGGTTACTTGAATTTCTTAATCACTCTTTACGCCAAATGTTGTAGATTCATGGTGCAAATTTGCCCATTCCTACTCCACCAACTTAGAGCCACATATCAATCATTTGAAAATTAGTTCTTATCACTAAACTAACAATGTTGAAAAAGATTCTATGCCTATATTTAATAGTTTGCTATTAAACTTTTAGTTTGCTAGTAAACTTTATTTTGGGTTACATCAGACTTGTAATAAGTAGTGACTGGATTGGGAAGATGTGTGCTGATCTAAGGATGCCTCTCTTTCAACTTGTTCATGTACTAGAAAATAGGTAGCAAAAAAGAAGTTCTGCAATACTCTGAGTCTTATAATTAACTACACATTTTCCATCTCGGAGTAAAAGTAATTATGAAATTCACTCTAATTGTATAGATTTCTGTGTGAAATAACTGATGAAAAATATAATAATTTAGATGGTTTTTCTTTTTTTTTTTTGTATTGCATAGTGGAGCATAACAAGTAAATAGTACCTTCAGTTTACTTTCAGGGGAAAAGTGATTTAGTAAGATTTTACATATCCCACAAATGGTCTTAAACAAAAGATATGTCCCCAAGTGGACAACAGATAAATTTATATTTTAAAAGGGAAAGGAAGAAATGCATATTTCTAGAGTTTTCTAACTTATAAGAAAAACAAGGAGAAATCTTCTAATTGCTGATTGGCAGCTAACTCTCTAGTTCCTCTACAGTGTACACATTACATTAAATGAATCTATTGCATTAATAAAGACAAACATCATTGATATTTGAACAATGTAAATGGTTTGGAATCAAGAATTACCTTTATTTGTTATTAAAAATTATCAGACAATACCAGTTTCCAAATAACATTTTCCTAAATTAGCAGGATAGCCACACATCTAGATGGTTGTTGTGTGTGAGTACAGAGACATTGCCAAAGGTTCATGAAGGACTGACTGATATAGGAATAGGCCATAACTAGAGACCAGAAAAAAAAATGTACAAGAGTGTTTAGACTTCTAAGAATATGAGATTGTGATACTTGATAGAAGAAAACATATAAAGTGAACATTACCATTACCCTAGCTTGATTACTAAAGCACAGGTCAGGGGTAGAAACTCAAGCAGAGCCACATAGTCTCACAGAGTTAAGGAGATAGGGATCAAGGTGCTGGAAACCTGGAGTGTCAAGAACCTATAGGGAAGAATATGAGAGTGGAAGTTGCATAGTGAGAATGGTTCAGAGAACTTCAGAAGGATAAAAAAAAAAAAAAAAAACCTGAGTTTTTGGATGAGCATTGATCTGCATAAATGGTGGATAAAATGTCATGAAGTTGTAGGAAGGACAATAGAAAAAGCTATAGGGTGAAGAATTTTAGAAATTCACACATAAAGAAGGAAAGAATTTGTATTCTCCAAAGCAGACAGGAGAGACATAATTCATAGGGAGATTGGGTAGAGTACTCAGATACATTGGCTCTTAGTAATAAAGGATAATTAGCCTTAAAATCAAGGTTTCTCTGTGCATATTAGCAAAGGTTGAAACAATGGGTACACATGGACATAAAGATGGAGCTACTAGACATTGGAAACTACAAAATGGGGGAGAGTGGGAGCAGATGAGAGTTGATCAATTACTAATTGGGTAAAAAATTCAATAAACACAAACAAGAAACAAAGGCCAAAAAGAAGGCTTCAAAGGTAATCAACATCATTAATCATCAGAGAAATGCAAATCAAAACCACTATGAGATGTCATCTCAGGCCTGTTAGGAGATGATTTAACGTAATTATTAAAAACTCAAAGGATACCAAATTTTCGCAAGGATGAAGAGAAAAGAGAACTCTTATACATTGTTGATGGGAATGTAAATTGGCACAGTCATTATGGGAAAGAGTTTATCATTGAATAATAAGAAACTAACAATGTCCATAATTCAGTCAAAAATTACTAGACAATCAAAGAAGCAGAAAAATAAACTTGAATTAGGTTAAATATTATCCAAATGAAACAAATGCAGAAATAAGAAACATAAAGAAATTAATATACAAAGGCCTTAAGAAATTATGGTCACTTCTACTTTTCAGTCCAATGTGTAGAGATTTTGAATTATCACTTTATCCTTATACATTCAAAAAGAGAAAAGATGAACAAGCTAAAAATCAACAATCTTTATGGATTCAACAGAGAATTGAGATCACAGGATAAACCACAATGTAACTTGAAAACTGCAAAGACAGTCATATCCTATGAATCACAGTTTGCTAAGATCAGATACTCAAGAGCAGAATCCCACTGCAACCCAGTTCTGGTAGGAATGCTTAAATCATAATTGATAAATTGTCAGAGGCTCAGTGAGGACTAGTTTGAGAGTTAGAAAGTGCATGAGGGCCCAGCCTTATCGGATCCCCCACATTTATGAGAATTTTTATCTTTAGTAGTCCCATCAGCTTCTCAGGGTGAACACTAGGGAAAATTTCTCTTAAGCTTCTAATAGTGGAAGAGGAAAGTAAATATTCTGAAATAAGTCCAAAATATTCTGTTCTACTTAACAAAGGACTACCCTCAAAATAAACTATTTTAACCAAGCCAGTTGACTTGTGTTTTGCCAGAGCTTAATCAATTTAGAGAAAGGGAATATCTAATTCTAGCTCCCTGTAGTTTTTGACATGGGAGAAGGAGAATACCCAGGTGCCCAAGTCCCTTAGCCATTTTGTCTCACTGGAGAGCATGGGAGGAGTTTATAGGCCAGAAACACAGGCTCAGTAAAAGACTAGAACTGAATCACAGGATTAGAACGGTAACTTCCCTAACTCCATACTTTAGTGACATGTCAACCAGACTCCTGTATAATAACAGTGGATTACAGATAAAATAAATGCAAGGCTCACACTCTCTTTTAAGAAGAAATCTGCAGTAAAATCCAAAGGTAACATGAGAGACAAAAACACGGACACCAAAGGGAATTCTGGCTTCTGACCTCTGTATGTATAGAAAACAACAAACACAGCCTAACTCAGCCAGATAACCATAAAACTTTACACTAAAGGCCTCTTTATCCTAGTTCATTTTACTAAGTTCATCATGTATGGCTTTCAACAAAAAATTACAAGGGGTACTAAAAGATAAAAAACACAGTTTGAAGATACCGAAAAAAGCATTAGAAATAGACCCAGATTCACAGAAACACTGGAATTATCAGGCCAGGAATTTAAAACACTTATAATTACCATGTTAAGAAATCTAATGAAAAAAATGACAACATACAAGAAAAGTTGAATAATATAGGCAGTAAGATGGACATTCTAGGAATAAATAAGAAAGAAATGTTAGAAATCAAAACACTATAATAGAAAGGAAAAATGCCTTTGATGGGCTCATCAGTAGACAAGATATAAAAAGGAAAAAAAAATGAGAGCTTGATGTCAATGGAAACTTCCAAAACTGAAATGAAATGAGAATAAAAACAATGGAGCAGAATATCAAAAGAACTGTGGGACAACTGCAGATGAGCTAACACATACATAATGCGAACACCAAACAAACAAAAACAGGAAATTCTCTAGCACTGGACTGGCCTTGCAAGAAATGTTAAAATAAGTTTTTCAAGGTGAGTAAATATGTCAGAATAATATAGGTTGGAATATTTATTTTTAGGGAGAATAAAAATAAGAAGGTTGGAAACAGAGCTACCTAAATGGAGGGAGGGAGAGAGAGAGGGAGGGAAGGAAGGAAGGAAGGAAGGAAGGAAGGAAGGAAGGAAGGAAGGAAGGA